>NC_083764.1:7828033-7835342 GCF_963514075.1 Conger conger
CACACACACATATGTACTGTACATGCCTCATACACACACACGTACACACGTACATACACAATGCCGATACATCCATACATGGACCTAAATTGTCGAAACGGGAGAGCAGCCATCCTGCATAAAATCAAGCCCACTCACAGCGATTCCCCCTGATTATCATAATTACCTCCAGAGCCGCGCTTCAATGCCAGCGCTTTCTTAGTGGGCCGGTTATGAAAGATGAAATTAAACACGGTAAACAAAAAAAACAAAAAAAGCGAACGCGCGATTGATGCGCGCCTCTGTAATTACTCTGTCTCCAGCAGAGATGGAGAGATCGCCGGGGAGGAGAGCGGACAGGGAAGGGGGGATGAAATGGAGGAGAAGGGGTGTGGAGCAGTGATGCAGAGCAGGGGGGGTCTTCGACCGCGTCTGATCCAGGGACCCCCACACAAACTCGGCCATCCAGGGACCCCCACACAAACTCAGCCATGCAGGGACCCCCACACAAACTCAGCCGTCCAGGGACCCCCACACAAACTCAGCCGTCCAGGGACCCCCACACAAACTCAGCCATCCAGGGACCCCCACACAAACTCAGCCATCCAGGGACCCCCACACAAACTCAGCCATCCAGGGACCCCCACACAAACTCAGCCATCCAGGGACCCCCACACAAACTCAGCCATCCAGGGACCCCCACACAAACTCAGCCATCCAGGGACCCCCACACAAACTCAGCCATCCAGGGACCCCCACACAAACTCAGCCGTCCAGGGACCCCCACACAAACTCAGCCGTCCAGGGACCCTCACACAAACTCAGCCGTCCAGGGACCCCCTCACAAACTCAGCCATCCAGGGACCCCCACACAAACTCAGCCGTCCAGGGACCCCCACACAAACTCAGCCGTCCAGGGACCCCCACACAAACTCAGCCGTCCAGGGACCCCCACACAAACTCAGCCGTCCAGGGACCCCGACACAAACTCAGCCGTCCAGGGACCCCCACACAAACTCGGCCGTCCAGGGACCCCCACACAAACTCAGCCGTCCAGGGACCCCCACACAAACTCAGCCATCCAGGGACCCCCACACAAACTCAGCCATCCAGGGACCCCGATCACAAGTTAGAAAGGGTTATATTCATTTTAAAAAGAGGTTTCTATTTTGAAATAATAATAATTGAGAATTTCATACTGATGAAAGCTGATGGTTTTATCCAAAGTGATGAACAGTTGATTAGACTAAGCAGGGGACAATCCCCCCCTGGAGCAATGCGGCGGGCCTTATTGCCCCACGTCTGGCCAGGGACCCCCCAACAGATCATGGTCCTGAAGGGTTGAGACCTACTGGCTCTCCACCCTCCCTTTACCTGGGAGTCAGGTGTGAAGCCAGTCTGGCCAATCAGTAGCATGAATCGTTCAGTTAATTACTCAGGAGGAAAGAAACCCAGGGCTGGATTTCGATTCGAGGGCCAGATATGAGGATTCCTTCAAGGGGTCCGTGGACCCCCCGTTTAAAGCCCAGGATGGAGAGTGTTGGTCGATCGAAAGCAGCAAACGGAGTAAAAAGATATCTTCGGTGAAGAAACAAACTCAACGTCAGGACCGAAGACAGTTTCATTTCACCACCGTACGCGAGAAGACAAGCCTGTTACCCAACGGTCAGCAGACACGGGGTGAAGTCACTGGTCGGTGTTTTTGCCTTCATTCTCACTGGGGGAAGGCGAGACGTTGACCCCAGTCCGATTGGTTCAGAGACACTATTATCACAAGCTAGCGCACAGAGCTCGACTAAACATTAGGGTGCCGTCTCAGCAGTCCCCAGTACACACGCACAGTCCGTCTGCTCTCAGACCACTTTATGTTTCTTAAAATATTCCCTCGCCAGAGAACACGAGCAGGACACCGTAATCAATCACAGACAGCAGGGCTTTGAGGTTTACACTCTCCCAACTGCAAGTTTCTAACCCATTTCAGTCCATATATTACACTCAGGACTAGCTGAGCTTTAGTGGTGTAAAAAGCCACAGGGACTGATGTAGCCGGGATGATATTGGTGCCCTGAGGACAGGGGGTGGTGACAGGCCATGCCTGGCTGGTCTTCGCTGATTTAACACGAGGCGAAGCTGGTCACTCAATGTCCGTACGTAAAGACTGAAATCCACCATGCCAGGAATACACGCAGCTTATCACTGCTGAAAGACTGGTGTGGTGTGTACGTACACACACACACATACACACACACACACACATACACACACACACATACATACATACACACACACACACGCACGCACACACACACGCACGCCCACACACACATACATACACACACACACACACATACACACACACGCACACGTGCACACACGCACACACGCACACACGCATACACACGCATGCGCACACACACACGCACACACGCACACACGCATACACACGCATGCGCACACACACACGCGCACACGCACACACGCATACACACGCACGCACACACACCCACACACGCACGCACACACGCATACACACACACACACACATACATACACACACACACGCACACACACACGCACGCACACACACACATACACGCACGCACACACGCATACACACACACACACACATACACACACACACACACACACACATACACACACACACACACACAGCACCACACACACAGCACGCACACACACACATACACGCACGCACACACACATACACACACACACACACACACACAAACACACATACACACATATATAAACACACACACACACACACCCACGGCCACATCACGGACGCGAGGCCACGGGAGTACATCAGCGTGTGTCTGACACAACGCCGCGTTCCTGCAGGGGTTTGTGTTTCAGGGTAAAAAGTGCTGAGCGGACACGCAGTTAAGCATTTACACCGTTCTGTACCGTGCGCTCAATCGGCCGCTTCGATCACTCGATCCCGTCTCCTCCACCACACTACGCGTTTCCTGCGCCGTCTGCACAACGCTGCCCAACTCTTTATGGTTCATATAGATTTCAGTAACACTCGCCGTGGGTGGTCCCTCATTGCAACTCGAGCACTATTCAATAGGCGGCTCGTTGCAGTAAGCAGTACTTAACACCTTCTTCTTACGCATGACAAACATCCATAATGCGTAGGACAATAACTCCAGATAGGCAAATGGATGATGTCACATCCGATACAGAATGCATTATTACACTCTTAGGAAAAGAAAAGGGTTATTTTGCTCGTCTCCATAGAGGAACCCTGTTTAGTTCTTTATGGAACCCTCTGTCATAGGTGTGAAGTGTGAAATCTCCAGACAAAGAACCCTTGAACCAAATAGGTTCTTTTATGGGATCACTGGGTTCCTATTGGAACCTTTTTTGTTTTTGTTTTCTGAGAGCGTATGACAACCAAGTTGCACACATCATATGCCAAAATGAGGTTACTGAAATAAGCCTTTATGAATGCCTATGAAAATTGCGATATAGCGCTTATAAATGAGTTGTATAGCAGTTATGAAATATATTTTATGGAAGGTGAAATAGTTATTCAGTCTTTCCTGAGTGAGAACTTTGATACGCTGAGTTTCAAATTTTTGCTGTTGAAGAATAATTACGGGCTGTATGTCTTGCTACACCCCAAAGCCAAATGCACTTTGTCGAAGACATGAATGCACTTATTTTTCCAGGAACACAAAGGCGGCTTGAAAAATAATTACCGAGGAGTCTTTTCGATAAACGATGAGTCATGCATCGGCCGGGTGGCAGGGGGAGAGCAGACAACCCTCTGTTTGATGATTGCCGGCTTGTCTGTGTGTTTTGTACTTATCTTAAAACTCATATATTATTCATCTGGTCTGAGCAACTGTCTCTGCTTTCCTGAGAGATAGCGCAAGATCGGCGTTCCTCAGCCCGTTCACAAGGACGTCTTTCAGCGGTCTAACGCGCAGGCCTGTTTGCGCTCTCGATATTAATCGGGAAGAGGGGCTAGCTCTGTGAGGACGGGCTCCGGCGTCCTCACACGGCGGTGAGTGTGAGAGGGGTGCCTTTCATCCGTTCGGTTTCTCGTTAAAACGGGAGTCGGGAGAGTCGCAGAGTCTCCCAAAAACACAAAGTGGCGCAGGAACAGCCGCGGAGCGACGGTTAATCACGCCGAGCGGCCGCATCGATCGCCACGAGCGGCCGCCGTTTACGGAGCGCGATAAACGCGCCGGGGTACAGCTGCTCGGACCGCGCGGCGGTAATCAACAATTTGTTTTCTATTAAGGGCCGTGCGTGCCCGCTGGTTACAGATAGAGAAGAGAGGGGGGGAGAGAGAGGGAGAGGGAGAGAGAGGGAGAGGGAGGGAGAGGGAGAGAGAGGGAGAGGGGGACAGAGAGGGGGAGGAAGAGGGAGGGAGGGACAGAGAGGGAGAGGGAGAGGGGGGAGGGAGAGAGAGGGAGAGGGAGGGACAGATAGGGGGAGGAAGAGAGGGGTAGAGGGAGAGATGGAGAGAGAGAGAAGGGGAGGGGGAGGGACAGAGAGGGGGAGGAAGAGAGGGGTAGAGGGAGAGATGGAGAGAAGGGGAGGGGGGGGGAGAGGGGGGGAGGGACAGAGAGGGGGAGGAAGAGAGGGGTAGAGGGAGAGATGGAGAGAGAGAGAAGGGGAGAGGGAGGGGGGAGGGACAGAGAGGGGAGGAAGAGAGGGGTAGAGGGAGAGATGGAGAGGAAGAGAGGGGTAGAGGGAGAGATGGAGTGAGAGAGAGGGGGAGGGGGAGGGAGAGAGGAGGGGGGGAGAGAGAGATGGAGAGAGAGAGAGCCGTGCTGGAGGGCGTCTTGGCCCTCTCTCCACGCTAATGTTCAGTTACTTTATGTAATTTGTTGATGTAATCCAGTCAGGGCATTGAACTGCAGTGTGGGGCCAGGGAGAGGGGGAAGCTGACTCCCTGTGTTCCAGAAGTTTCTGTGGAAGCCATCTCAGGCAGCGCCCGCCAATCAAAGCTTACACAAAGTGGGCCTATCCTTGGACATGCACACACCATAAAATATTGATTCTCGTTTCATGGTCCCTGCTGTACGCCGTGCCAAGAACTGCATGCATCTACCAAAACAATTACTTATTTTAAATTACAACCTGGCATACGTCGAACGCGATACAAACTTGAAAGGTACTGTATTCTAAATGGTAATTTCATCATTTAATCATATTTTTCACATCCGAGCAGACCTTTTAACAGTTTTTTAATGGCTTTTAAGCTCATTTTCCCAAAAAAGCCATAAAGAGTTATTCTATTTACTTCCACACACGACGGTGTAAAATAAATTATCTATTCTCTCTTCTTTTTCCACACTAAAAATGTGAAAATAGCAATTAGAGCGGCAATAGCATTATCTGGCCCTAATGAGCGAGGCAATGGTACAGAATGAATTCAGAACAAATTGGCGATAATGTGCGGAGTGCGGTGCCGTAATGAGAGTTGTCTGATATAAGCCAGACTAATGTGATGAGAAATTGATCATTTTTAGTGTCGGCCGCCTTCACGTCACTCCATTAAAGTTTCACTCGAATCCGTTTGAAGTTTGGAACAATCTCGAGAGCTCTGTTCTGTTCAAGAGGCTACGTCCGTACAGCGCCGCACACACACACACGCTCGGAATGTTTTACCGACGTTTTTTCGGGTCGTTGGCCACGCACCTTTGCAGTTAGGACGTCTGCATGCTACCCTGAGCGTAGCACTGATATTCGTAATCACACTTTGCACGGTGTTCAGGGTAATAGTGAAAGAATTTGAAGGGGATTGTCCAGTCACATTGAATAGGCTAATGCAGGCATCCGGCACCAATTCATTTATAACATCTATGTATTACTAGTAGTAATATTTATCTCACTCTAACTAAATCATGTGTTGGGATAAGGACATGTTTTTGTGAGAGTTTTTCCAAAATGGTATATTACGTGATAGAGCACAGTCTGGCAGAGAGAGAGAGAGAGAGAGAGAGAGAGAGAGAGAGAGAGAGAGAGAGAGAGAGAGAGAGAGAGAGAGAGAGAGAGAGAGAGAGAGAGAGAGAGAGAGAGAGAGAGAGAGAGAGAGAGAGAGAGAGAGAGAGAGAGAGAGAGAGAGAGAGAGAGAGAGAGAGCTTGCCACGAGCTAAGAGAAAAGAAAATTAACACTGTAACACTGTAACATAGTCCCATAATCCGTTCACCTATGTATTATATAATTAACATAATAACCTTATTTATTTATTGTAACAATTATTGAATATTGTACTGCTTTGGCAACAACGGTTTATTACCATTCATGCCAATAAAGCCATTTGAATTTGAATTTGAGAGAGAGAGAGAGAGAGAGGAAGAGAGAGAGAGGGAGAGGAAGGAGAGAGAGAGGGAAGGAGAGAGAGAGGAAGAGAGAGAGAGGGAGGGAGAGAGAGAGGGAGAGGGAGAGAGAGAGGGAAGGAGAGAGAGAGGGAGAGGGAGTGAGAGAGGTAGAGAGAGAGAGAGGGAGGGAGAGAGAGAGGGAGAGGGAGAGAGGGAAGAGAGAGAGAGAGGGAGGGAGAGAGGGAGGGAGAGGGGGAGAGACAGAGACAGACAGAGAAAAGGAGGGAGAAGAGAGACAGGGAGAGAGAGAAGGGGAGGGAGAGGAGAGACGGATTTGATGGCCCTTTATTAAAACATCATACACTCACAGACAGGATGTGTTAATAACCAACAATCTTTTTATGTCACTCCTTTTGTTTTACTTTCGACATCTTATGTCAGACTTGCTACTTTCGTGCTACAAATATCAGGTGTTACAAAGGGGAACTTTTTTTAACACGGACTGCGTTGAAAGTAACACAAAATGTGTAGTCCTCATTATGTCTCATTTTAACTGTTCATCTGTTTTGAGAGTTTGCATAGGGGAGAGAGAAACAGGGTCATAGATAGAGAAGAGAGGGGGAGAGAGAAAGAAGGGGGAGGGACAAAGGGAGAGAGAAGGTGAGTGAGAGGGAGAGAGTTAAGGTAAGAGAGAGGGAGAGGGAGAGAGAGAGAGGGGAGAGATAAAGAGGGAGAGGGGGAGAGAGAGGGAGGAGAGGGGGAGAAGGTGAGAGAGAGGGGGAGAGAGTTAAGGTTAGAGAGAGGAGAGAGAGAGGAAGATAGAAGGTAAGAGAGAGGGAGAGAGGGGGAGTAGAGGGGGGGAGGGAGAGAGAAGGTGAGAGAGAGGGAGAGAGAGAAGGAAGGAGGGAGGGGGGGAGAGGAGGGGGAGAGAAGGTGAGAGAGAGGGAGGGAGAAAGAGAGGGAGGGAGAGATATAGACCCTTGCTGCAGCAGGCTCTCAGATTTACAGCACAGTGTTAATGACT
>NC_083764.1:7835542-7873042 GCF_963514075.1 Conger conger
TTGAGACAATGTTTTTCGTGAATGAGGCCTGAGTTAGTGTCTGTGCTGGGGGTCTCTGCATGTTAACATGGCTAGTAAATACGACCAGGCTGAACGGAGGAAAAAGGGGAAGGGGAAGTATTGAAAAGAGGTTGATGAGAGAAATGGTTATGTTCACATCGATAAATAAACCTGCTTATAGGTCACGCACTGTTTCATTCAACCCAAAATGCAGCAGTACAATAAAATGTAGAGCAGACAAGGATTTGGTTTGTCTGCAATGTCCCATGCTGAGTTTTCACCGAGTCCTGCGTGGTCCAGGTAACGTGGCAGCTAGGAAACCGCGGTGATGTTAGCGTTGGAGCCGGTTTCTGTCACCCACTCAGTACAGCTCCTCACTTCTCAAACAGCAGATTTCTGGAGTCTAATAATTAGCCTTTGAAGAGGACCTGGCTTAGCTCTTTTTAAAAAAAGAAAACTCTTCACATAACAAAAATGAGGCAAATAGAAAATCCTTGTTTGAGATGAGCATTTACATCCATGAGTGAGGCGATGCTTTCTCTGTGTGTACATGCCTTCTTTGTCCTCACAGACAATGACCCAGCATTTCATTATGGAGAAGGTCAACAGTTTGTTCCAGAGAATATGATGTAAACGTAATGCGCTCAATTATGCATTTTTTTTTTCTCAGTTCACATGGCAACATCAAAGTGGGAACATATGACAGCTTATACATCTCATCTTGCCACCTGTTTTACTCATGTGAAAACATTAATTAAACCTTTATTAAAATAGATATCGCATGCCTTTCACATGCACACCAAACTATTGTTGTGTGAAATGATGGCAGTATTCAATGCTCTTTAACAAGATGAAATTCTGATTAAAATCTAAACCATTTACATTAGCCCTTTAAGGGATAAATACGTGATCAGAATGCTGATGTAACAATCAATACTGGTAATTGAAAACATGGACGGTAATTGAGAAGAGTTCAATTAGAACACTGACTAAGAATTTGAACAGAAAAAAAAGCCCATAAAAAGACTAGCAGTTAATGTAGGAATTCCCTTTCTTTTCACACACAGACAAGTAAAGCAAACTATATTATACAAAAGTAAACGGAATATATGGCTATATTCAGGGATCACAAAAAGAAAGAAGAATGGAAAGAATACCGTTTTTTTTCCCTTTGAAAGCAGTTACTCTCTTTGATCCTTTATAAGTTGAGGACAAACATTAATTGAGCTCGGGCTGAAACCGGGACACGTCTTAGGCTCAGAGCTTTCATCTTCTCCCAATTTGTACCTGTTTACTGAGCCTGAAAATAGCCCGCAGTCGACCCGGCCCGGCATTGGCGTAAGCTTCGTGTTGGGAAAATAAACCGAAAAACGATGAGCTGGAGGTTGCGTTCTAGCGGTAGAACGGCGCTCCTTGACACACTTCCCACCCTTTTAGGTTAAGCGCTAAGGCAGGCAGAGGACGTCCAGGCCTTTGAGGGCCCACTCACGGTGAGGTGAGACGATCGGTCCGTCTCCCTCATCAGTCGCCATTGTTTGACTTGGAATCCGTCCAGCAGTCAAAGCCCTGGCCGTTCATTACCAGCTTTTTAAAATGTTTTATTTTATTTTATTTTTTTTGGCACAAACAGCTCAACCTGACCCATCGCCCTTTCTCCCCCTTCCTCTGATGTATCGGGCAGACGAGGCACGTGCACTGGGGTATACTACTGCCCTCTGGTGGCTGCTGGTCGCAGCGAGACTGTCATTTCATCTGCGGTTCATCCTGCCAAATTCTAACGCTGGAAAACAACACTGTGGTGGCCGGTCGCCGATAAATATAAATATGGGGATAGAGAACTTTACTGTAAACGTACAGTGATCCCAGAACATTTTCGTTTTACACTGATTTCATAAATAAGTGAAAAAGGAAGAGCGGGAAAGATGCTTACCTTTCGGTGTCCAATTAAATTCCGTGGCTGTTACAATACTCCACGTGATCTAGTTATTCATCATGCCTTTGTGTGGCATCCAATCAACTTCGGATTGGAGCTGTTATTCCCTTTTCCCCCTCCCCAGTGTTTTCTGTTCTTATTCAGCTAGAGCTTGTTTTATAGGGAGAAATCTGGAGAAATTATATCAGGTCCCTGAATAGAATAGGAAGAAATCTGGGCCCTTGCGTAGGGCCCTTTACCCAAAAACTGATCCAGGGGCTTTATCCCTGTTCTCTCCCCCTCTCTCTCTCCCTCCCCACTTGCAACTGTTCTCTCTGTCCTTCAAAAGGAGAAACATGTTCTCAATGGACCTCCCCTCTTTAAATAAAGGATTTTTAAAAATTCGATTCTGGCCCACATTCTAGCTTCTGTAACAGATTATTATCAGGACGAGAGAAGACCATCTACAAACACAGCTGAGATTTTTGGTAAACAAAAAACTAAATTTAGAAATGCATTTACCGGCTCTAATAGCTTATCTAATGGGTCATTGTAAACACAGCCGTGACTATTTTTGAGATGCATGATGGATGCTATATTTTTTAAGTGAGCCTATATTAAAAATAAAAATCCATTAAACCAGTGGAAAGTGTTTGGTTCTACATGCGGAGCATTTACCATTGCCAGCAAGCTGGATGTATTCAGCAGTAAACCTTCCCTGAGTTGAACTCAGAAATGGACTATTACACCCATTTGTGTTTTTTCTGACTTCACTCCAGACGGTATTCATGCATTTTTACCATAAATTTAGCTTCTACATTACATTACAAGGCATTTAGCAGACGCTCTTATCCAGAGCGACGTACAACGAAGTGGTTCACGCCAATAGGCTATAACCTAATCCAGACAAGGTGCTCCAAATGACTCAATGTCAGAGCACCCAATTAGTCTTTGTGTGAACCAGCTAAACCCTGAATTTAGCGTTGAAATCCCTGTGTTCAACTCCGTGATTCAAGTGGAGGTTTTCAGTTCTACACGACGGGTAAGGTTCACAGATTGTTGTTGCGCGCCAGGCCCGCGGGCAGACTCATTTCTGTAAAATGTAGTTCAATTAGTTTTTGGGGATGAAACTTGTGTAAGTACTTTGCTTGGTCACAAACTGCAAAAAATATATATTGATCTCTGTTTGTCTCCTGAACGATTTTATCTAATTTATCTTAACCAGTAAAACTCTGCATTCGCTAGCTAAGCTAACATTCGTGTGGTTAAAAGCCAGCTAATCAGCCTAACTACCCAGCTAGTTAACTAGTCATCGGTGATGTGGTGTAACTTAACGGCTTTGCTGGTCAGTCAGACGGTAACATGAATGATTAAGGCTAAGTCTGAGGCTGTAAGTATTATTTTGGAAATGTAATTATTTACTTAGCCAGCTAACTCGTTTTTACAGAGTGTTTACAATATGCCTATGATCTAGGCCAGCTAACTAAGCTAGCTAGCTAGCAAGCTGACATCCCCAAGTTCACTGTCGTTAACTGTTACCATTTGCCAACGTTGTTCTAATTAGGTCAGAATGTATTTTTCAGAAATGTCTTTACGAAGTTGGGTTTTATAAGGTTTTTGTAAGATATTTAATTCACATTGAGCCACAAACTAATGTAAACTTTTTTTTTAATCCCTCTAATTTAAACTCACCTTTGCATTTTAGAGTCAAGATGGACAGCATAGCCCAGCCCAGCAGCAGATGAAAAGGTCAGAACAACTCTACTCCACATTTATTTCCTGTGCTGTAGGCCTAATCACAATCACAAAATTGCAGCCTAATTTTGTCCAACCTAGAACCTAGAAGTTCAGCACACAGTAATGTGGGAGTTTGCCAGCCCTTTGCCCTGCAGGTAAACAGTATTGTGAAACAATTAAATGTTACGTTCCCAATAAATATTCTCGAGAGGCTGTTTTCTCAGAATTGGCACTATCGAATTGAGCAGCGTTGAGACCTAGTTTACTTGTATGGGAGATAACTTTTAGGCAGGATGAAGGTAACATGCCGCCTATAAATTCAACTGACCATATCTCATACCTTCCCTTGCACTTAAACCCACAAACCTGTGTTCTTGCACCAGTTGCTTTCCCTCTAAAAAATAAAATGAAAGGACTCGTGTGGACTCGTGTGACCCCGATGTGCATTAGTGTAGGAAACAGCGGTACGCGGTGGAGTCTGTGTAGGTAATGTCACAAAGCACGGCTTCTGCAATTGGTCCAAATGACTCTGTCTGGCTCATTAACTTCCATCAGGTCTAATGGGACCCAAGATTTTGCAGGGTGAGGACAGGATATATGCACTTTAGTCGAGGTGTTTTTTTTTTTGTTTTTTTTGTCAAAACCACTCTAAGGTTGAGCTGTGCCCAAGGCAATGTTTTAACATAATTCGCTGCTCGTAAGTTACATTGACAATTCAAAAGATCAGCTATTCCCCTATGTGCAATTGTTTATGTAGATGTGAAGTTTCCCAGTACTGCTAAGTTAATGTGAAAGAGTATTTTTCATGCATGCCTGGGTTTCTCATTACTCTTGCAGTGACTCTGGCGTAATACTGCCTCTCATTCTTTCTGTTCGCTATAAATCACTCACCCGGAGGCTACAGCCGGGCATGGTTATTAATGAAGTATCATAACTGCCTGAATGAAAACAAATTAATCAGGCCTTAAAATAAGAAAAGGAAAAGCAGGCAATAAGTAACACACTTTCTTTTCACATGCTAATTGGTACTAATGTGCACTAATTGATGCTTCACAGTTCTTGAATTAAAATGGACTCCTGCATACTCCATCATGCAATGGTGACTTGTATGGTTGCACAGTCACCTGGAACCTATCTGGACAAGCTGCAGTAGAGCAGCTAACTTCACAGTTTGGTTGGTAGAAACGTGTAGTGAATAGAAACAGCAGTCTGCATTTGCATTCAGAATCAGAAGCTGCGTGAACACAGAATATCTGTACTAACTGAGTACTAACTCAGTTATTACTACTTGTAGTTGTGCTAGTAGTAATAGTACTCGTAACCTAATATGCATTTCACTTGGTTCTTTTAGTTTGGCAAAGGCAGAATGTCTAACAATCACTGACTACACTACTAAACAAAAATAGTACCTGTCTCTACAAATCTCCAGAGGTCCAGTTACTTCTCAATTTATTTCTTTTTGTTAATAAAAATGACCCTGCTCCAGTACTTTTCAAGGCTGCAAGAATACCCTTGCTGTTCAGATGGGTAACGGCACCCGAAACATTCGCTTTCAAACATTCAAGTCACGAGGAAAAAACGCTGACATTCGCTGAATGCAACGGTTTTAACGACAAAAAGGCTTTCGGGAATACAGTCTCGAGTTTAAGAGTGTGCGATAAAATACGTTTCGGTAATAAATGACGGAAAGGTCGGCTTCAGAAACAACGCAAAAGTTTATGAAGTCTTGATTTATGAACAAACACGGAAAGAGGCGGAAGACTGCCATCTAGCTGCATCGGCTCTTGCGTGAAGCTGCGAATTCACCGAGAAGATCCCGCAGGAATGCGGAATGACCGGGGAAATGTGGACCAACACTTATGGCAAAATGTTTTTTATGCACAGTTGTACCTCCTCTACCATAAAAGACATAATGATATGTACCCCAGCGTAAATTCAGTTCGTAATAACCCCCTTTTTCCAGTGCATCTAAGCAAAACTGTCGCATTCATTCAACTCCACTTGGTCTTAAATAATTAATAACATTTTCAAAAAAACGTGCAATTTTCATTATTATATTGCTCTACTTATCTTTCTCATTAAGTGTAATGTATTATGCATTTTTAACATGTAAAATCATGAAATTAGTTACACTGACACAACTTCCCTGTAAAATACTACACTCTTCCCAAAATCCTATGGTGTTACTGGAAGTGGCATCAATTTTCTTGTTAGGAAAACAAAGTGTGTTTGCTGAAAAGCGTCTCACTCATACTAATGGGAAGGAAGACTTCCTTCGGGTCAACATCAGCAGAGGCCGTTTCCGCTTTTATCTCAACGGTGTGTAAATAAATTCACGTGCAGTTGAACGATACACATTAGCAATGGTGCAATTTAATGCTTTAAAGATGGCAAGCTGACACTAGCTGAAACTAATTTAGCACCTTGCATAGCCCTGAGACAACAGCGTCTGGCTTCCATTCCATTTTAACACTTTCCCTCGCCTTGTGGTCTTCCCTCGAGGGAGTAGTTTCCCGACTAAACTTGACATGACGTGCAAGAAGCAAACTTAACCCTAACCCTAAATATGTAGGAGAGACAGGGAATTAAATGTAGACTAGCGCAACACATATATAACATTAGAAATCATAAGGAGACAGACACATACCTGGTGGCTCATTTCCTTCACCATGGACTTGAGGCACTAGAAATATTGGGCCTTCCAACAAATAATAACTGGACACCAGGAAGAAAAACTGGATTCTGAAACTTAGTACTTAGTCCAAGAGGACTGAACAAACGCACATAAAACTCCCAACACAAGAGGGACAAATTCTTCCTGCTTAAAGGCTCCAGTACTCTGAATGGCGAGTGCCAGTACTACCCTAACCCTGAACACCCTAAAGTTTAACAGGTGCTCTGCCTTGGAGGATAGACGACGAACCAACCAAAATGGAACTGAACCACCCTTGCAACCTATATAGGAAGCACTACCCTATAGTAACCTCAAGTAAGTATTTTCTTTTTCCCTTGGATGACTTTGGAAGTTGATTAATAATTCATAACAAGCACCCTAGCTAATTTCTGGTGATAATAAAAGCACACGCTGGACTTATAAAACACTATTAAGGATGTCTTAAACCTTACTAAAAAAAAAAACACACACACACACACAACCACCTATGCCCCATCCCTCAAAATGTGCTCATGAATTATTCCCAAACCTCAAACTCAATCCCCCAAAAAATATTGCCTCTTCCGTTTCAAAGTGCAGATTCGCTCCCCTCTTCTTCACAGATAGAGCATTGCATCGTGGGACTTCTCTTCCTGCATTTTATACCCTTGTCTGGAGGGAGGAAAAAACGATGGAGCAAGGGAATAAAATCGCTCCCTCTCCTTTTATAATTCGGAAAACCGAACCCCACTTGGCTGCGACCGCCATATTTCACCCTGGCATTTTGAGGATTCCCCCCTTGAAGCAAGGGAAGGAGGAAAGCCATTTGGAATAGAATCCAGCCAAAGCCTCTGACTTATTCAAAATGGCCGGTAGAAGCCCCGTTTGATGAGACTGAAGGTATTCCTTTTACAAGAGTAATCTCGAAATTCATGAAAATGAATTGGGTCTCATTACAAACCGCCAAAATGGCAGTTCTACTGGCGGTGAATCATATTGATTTCTTTTCCTCGTCGAGCAGATATTACAGTCCACGTCTTGTGGAATTTTTCAATTTTATATAAACGGGCAAGTTTCATTATGATATCGAATTGAGCAACCCTTTTTGGAAAAAGAGCCCCTTGTTATCTCAAAGGTTATTAAAGACTGAGTTTCCCAGAAACAGGGTTTTTGGAGAGAGTTCCTGTCAGACCCTGGCCTGGCCAATCTCAGCAGTTTGAAAGAATGATCTGTCCTGTGGTGAGAAGTAGACCTTAAACTGTGTGACTACCACCCTTTGCACTTTGCTTATGTCCTTGTGACTGAATTCGATTGTGGTCTAGTACCAGATCTGGGTCAGAACACGTAAATTGTTTTAGATTCAATCACTTTACTGTGCTCGATTGATCTTGCCTGGGTACAGCTGAGCCAACCAAGAGGACCGAAAGTGGAGCTTTCTGAGAGTATTTCATAGGTTCAAATACACCAGGCAAGCTCAGGATTATTTGCCCCAGGTCTGCGGTCTGCCTTGCATGCAGCGTGTGCAGTGTTTGCAAAACCACAGAAGAAGTATACCTCACAGCTGGGCTCGTTAAACATAACGTTAGCTTTTATTAATTCAAGCAAACTGTTACAGTAAACAGTTACATAAGTTACACAGTATACCGTATTTTAACCCAGGTCTTCTCACATAGAAACAGCTAAACTTTAATGCACGGGCAAGTAGTACAGCACAATACATTCATGAACTTAACATGTATGGTACAAACAATAAGGCATAATAGTAGAAGAAAAATAATGACAACTTCATTTTTTTTCGAGAGTACAGGCCGGTTTAAAAGTCGGACCATCCTTCTTCCACTGAACTGCAGTGGCGTTTTCCAACCACAGGGTGGCGCCACACATTCTTCCACAGACTCGGCGTAGAGGCGATGTTCACAGCTGCCATATGTTCCAGAGTTTCATTCGTTCCCGTTTTTTAATTTTTAGTTTCCTTTACCCCCCCCCCCCCCTTTCCCCGGAGTCAGTGTGCGTACAACAGTGAGCACCGGTTGAGTGTCACGTGTTAGCTGCTCGCAGTCGACTGTAGTGGCTTGTTGAACACGTACCCAAGTACAAATCCCGTACAAAAACACTAAAATACAAAGCAACTCGCTTCATCGAACACACCCGCGCGCCCGTTCCGCGCGTGTTGTGGGTTGTACGAGCCAGCCCGGATCCTACAAACGGTCGGTTTGGTTCACAGACTGTTGACAGATATGTTACGGATTGCTTGGTAAGTTTACATCCGGTCTCGATGTTCCTTCTCTGGTGTTTTGCGTCCAGTAAAACTCACCCCCCAGGACTGAGATAAAAGGAGTAAAACCAGAGTCCCGACGGAGCCGCCACACTTTCAAACATTCTATTCTCAATTTGGTTCGCACCAGAATTTACTGGCCCTTTTAAAAACTGCTAGTGTTTAAAAAAATAAATAAAAAGAAAAAAAGATTACTAAGGTATCTGTTCACACTTCCATTTCCGACCAGTAGATGGCGAGCTTGTAAAAGAAACAAAAACTTCATACCGCTTTCTAAATGATACGACAGCAATATAAAAAGAGGGCTTATTTCTCTCTCCACAGCTCTCCTCTTAAAGGTAATTGGGGCGGGCTGGGGGGGGGGGGGGGTAAAGAAATTTGGTTATTTTATTTTCAACTGTACAAGAGGAGAATATATAAGTGAAAAAAAAAACAAAAACAAAAAAAAAACGATGTAGTGTAGAAAATGAGTACAAAACATCTGCAAAACACTCGGAAAATGACCGTAACCCGGAGCGCACCGGCCCTCCCCCCTCCCCCCTCCGAAAAAAACAAGTACCACGAATGAGGACAGCACGTGGGGGAGGAGGGGAGGAGGGGTAGGGGAAGAGGGGAAGAACGGATGAGAGGAGGAGGAGAGGAGGAAGCGGAGGAGGCGTCACTCCATCCAGTCCACCTCGTCGAACTCGGACTCGTCCTCCGAGTCGCTGTACTCCACGGCGATGCGGCGCGATAAGATGGTGGCCACGTCGTTTCCCACGCGCTCGTGCTTGGCCTCCTGCTCCCGCTGCTCCTCCACCTTCCGCAGCTGGATCCCTGCGGAGAGGGAGAGGGAGAGGAGGAGGGGGGGGTGAGATAAACGGGGGCGACATGGCTCAGGCGGTAAGAGCCGTCGTCTGGCAGTCGGAGGGTTGCCGGTTTCGATCCCCCCGCCCGGGCTGTGTCGAAGTGTCCCTGAGCGAGACGCCTAACGCCCCAAAATGCCCCTGACGAGCTGGTCGGGGCCTTGCGTGGCAGCCAATCGCCGTCGGTGTGTGAGTGTGAGTGTGTGTGTGAATGGGTGAATGGAGAAGCATCAATTGTACAGCGCTTTGGATAAAGAGGCTATATAAATGCCAACCATTTACCATAAACTTCAGTACAACGGTTCTTAACAGGGGGGCTGAGCAGGGAGGGGGGGGGGTCTGGGAGCTGCCAGCGGAGGCCTTGAGATAAGAAATTGTTCAAAGCTTCAAATCACAAAACATCAAGTCATAAGTAATTATTCGGCTAAATAAGCAAGATGAGTGTAACGGAGCTAATTGTCCATTAAGGGACGTTGAAATTATATACGGACAAATCGCTTTGGAAGGGCCGTTCATTCGAGAGCCTACGTCAGTGTAGCCAGCGATATTGTAATTTAGTTCGTTTCGCTATTTTTGTGTTCCGTTTTGATTCTGTATTCATGGTTCCAGCGTGACCTGCTGTGTTGATATCGAGCTCCCTCCCCGGGAATAAACGCCTCCCGTTCGCCACAGTCCGTCTTTCGCACATCTATTCACTGAGCATACCATCGCCGCCTGGCCAGTCCTCTCACACAGGCAATTAATAGTACATAAAACATAATAGCCTTTTTACCGTAGATGTCGACCTCGTACGTGCGCTGTTTGCTGTGACGCTGTTATGGCGTTTAAATGGAACAGGCTTGACTGCACTGCGTGGTGAGAGCCTCTGCTTTATGGAACCCTGTGGGGCGATCTGTCCTCTGCATGTGACCCGTTCCGGTTACTTAGGAGCGGTGGGCAGCCGTGGTGCCGCGCCCGGGGACCAGCTCCAGCTCTGAGGTCAGCGCCTCGGTCGAGGGCAACGGCTAACCTGACGTGCGGGTGTTTTTTGTCGGGGTCACGCCGGGGTACCCGCAGGCAGGACGCCGTTTCACACAGAGAAGCGACTCTTTCTGCACTTCCTGTCGCTTTAACCTGCTGCGTGTGACCGGGGGGCCGTAGCGGGGCCGTAGCCGAGGCCGATTGTTCGCCCGCTCGCACTCTCGATCAATTTCTCGATAGGTAAGATTTTTGTGTTAAAACATCGTAAACATCCCTTCCCATCATCGCAAAAAGGCTCACTGACATGTTGACTCACCCTCTGTCTGTGTTTATTGTCCTTAGATTCGGGTTTAGAAATGTACAGTTGACGGACCGACACTCTGTACCAAAACATTGTATAGCTGTACAATAATTCAAGCTCATTGGTTGAAAATTTGTTCTAATTGCCACGACCAATGGCGTTTCAACGTCAGTGTGTTCACAGAGAAGGGGGAGGGATAAACAGTGTAGTGGTTTGAGGGTGCTTGTTGCTGCTATTCCTCTCTTGACCGTTAGAAGTCTGAAATGACTTATTGTATCTTTCAGGCGGGAGAGCCGTAAGGATTAGGGGCGCAAGGATCGACGGCAGAGGTTCCCAAACTTCTGTCTGAGGAGACCCCAAATTAATGTTCAAAAATGAACTCTACCCCAACGCCCCGCCCACACACACACACACACACACACAGGCCTAACACCACCAGCTGCGTTTAGCTGTGACTATAAATGGCGATACACCAATACAGCTGCAATCAGCATTTACACTTCACCTGACGCTCGTAACAGTTTTTCACGATGCTTAAGATGCACGTACGTATCTTACCCAGAACCACGCTGCAAGAACAGGGGGTCTGCTGGAAATGATACGTGTGAAATGAGCATTGGGGCGGGGCTGTGTGTTGGGGCTGTGCGTTGGGGCTGTGTTGGGGCTGTGTGTTGAGGCTGTGTGTTGGGGCTGTGTTGGGGCTGTGTTGGGGCTGTGTGTTGGGGCTGTGTGTTGGGGCTGTGTTGGGGCTGTGTGTTGGGGCTGTGTGTTGGGCATGCGTTGGGGCTGTGTGTTGGGGCTGTGTTGGGGCTGTGTGTTGGGGCTGTGTTGGGGCTGTGTTGGGGACAGCGCAGACAGCTCTGCTCCTCGTTCGGTTCCTCGGGATGATCGGTGGGAGTGAGGGCGATACGCCCATCCACCGGTCTGCTGGCAAAAGGCCATTTCAATTTATTCCCCGGCAGAAACCCGCGCCCTCTACCTCGCACCAAATTTATAGGATGAGCCTGAATGCTTTTGGACACAGCAGACCAATGGTAAATTGGAAAATAAAGGTTATACAAACAAATAGTGCCATAAATTTGTAAGGTTACACAAACAAAATGAAGGCTCCAAACCAGAAGCGCACACACACACACACACACACAGAGACACACACAGACGCAACAAAAAAACACACACAGACGCATCGGCCAATAGGAGCTCTGCGCTCCTGTTGGCCGATGGGAATATTTTTCACTCTCATGCAATGCAAGGCAGCATTCAGTCACCTGAATGTTTTGCTGCCTAGTCCTTCCCCTCTACACAGTGACAGAGTTTAAACTCGCTGTCCGAAATATTCTCACAGGAGTGTTTAGTCAATGTTGTAACGTTGGCACTGCATTGCGGCAGCATTGTGAGAACGTTTTGTGTTGACCGGGATGCTATTCCACCACCAGCCGAAGGGGGGCATCGTTCCCAACTAGGCACGGTCCGGTTTCATCATATACTGTACCTCGGTTTGAAACGGTAACCGTTCAAATTTCCTGTCGCAATGTTCTGACGGTATGAGCTGTTAAAGAGTTAAAATGACCCGTCGCAAAGATAATTAGCAATGTAAGGCCTGAATTACACCGGACGCATTGCACTCCTGGTACGTGGTTCACTTCCGTTCAGCGCCCCTGCTAGTGGATCACAGCTGACACACAGGCTGAGTAGTGCACGCAACTAACAGTCACATTTTCTCGGTGCCTTGCGCACTGATCTCACAGATACAGTGCAGGAATGCACCGCCGAAGGTCATATTTGCACAATGTCACTGTAGAAGCGTATTCCCAGACTACGTATCTGAAAAGCAACCCACAGTCATGCATTCATGTATAATATATACAGGGGTGGAAGTGACGAATTAAAAGTTCTCGCGTGACCGTAATCGAGTCGTTTTTGTGTACTATTGAATATTTTTCTCAGTCTGTAATTCTGCAGGGTACAATTTCAATTTCAGAAAAGCCGTTATAATGTTTGCCTAAAAATCCTAGATCTGTAGTGTTAGGCACGCGGCCAAGTAGAGTCCAGCCACAAGCAGGTTAACAGTTTAGATGTAAAGGCCCACGCGTTACGATTCGTGTGTTTTTGAGCTTTTTTCACATTTTGAACTTTTTCATATCTCCCTGGAGCTCGTCAGCCGTGTTGTGCCGTGACGGACAGCGGTCTCCTCCCCCCCCCCGGCGTTCTGCGTGCCGATTGGCCAAGGCGCCCCGGCGGGGGGCGGAGACTCACCCTTGCGAATGGCCTCCAGGAGCACGCTCCTCGCGTCGCTGATGACGGGCAGGTTGGAGGGGTGCCGCTTGGCTTCGTGCCCGTGGGGGGAGGAGACGGACCCCGACGGGAAGGAGGGCACGGGGGGCGGCCCCGGGGGGGGGTGGCGTGGGGCAGGGGAGGAGGTGCGGGTGCCCGGCAGGGGCAGGGGGGGAGGCGGCGGGGGCGGGGGCAGGATCAGCCCGTCCGTCTGGGACTGGGCGAGGCGAGCGGGGGAGGCGGGGTGCAGGGGCGGGGCGATGGGGGGCGGGGCGGGGTGCAGCACCCCGGGGGCGATTTGGAGGGGGGCGGGGGGCGGGGGGATGGCCGGGGGCTGGTTGGGGAGGGGGGGTATCGGGGGGGGCGGGGTGCCCCGCATGCCCGACCCGGGCATGGAGCAGGGCAGGGGGGGCGGGGGCGGAGGCAGGGGGGGGCGGGGGAGGGGGCGGGGCGTTGGGGTTGAGGAACACGGGGGTCCTGGCCGGGGATTGGGGACGGCTGTCGGTGAAGCCCGAACTGGAGCTGAGAGAGAGAGAGAGAGAGAGAGGGAGAGAGAGAGGGAGAGAGGGAGAGGGAGAGGGAGAGGGGGGGGAGAGAGAGAGGGAGAGGGGGGGAGAGAGAGAGGGAGAGGGGGAGAGAGGGACAGAGAGAGAGGGAGAGAGAGGAGAGGGAGGGGGGGCAGAGAGAGAGATTTTTACTTTTAAGTCTCATTTACTGCACACAACACAAGCGTGAAATCCACATTCCAACCAACACTACCTGCAAACATATAAACATTAAAAGAACAGAGTAAAAAAAACGAGGGAGAGAAAAAGACCTAAAGAGGGAGAAAAGAGAGAGAGAGAGAGAGAGGGGACGGGTTGGGTGTGGCCAATTTCGAGAACGAAACAAAGAAACTCAAGCTCAACATTTCACATAAAAATGAGTGAAACTGTACCCCCAGGAGGCAGGGTGTCCCCCCCCCTCCTCCTGTAATGAGAGCCAGAACACCCTGATTACAGTCCCATGATGCATCGCTCAAGAGAAAACGCACACAACGTCTGCCAGCTTCGCCCCGCTCCCACACTCCCCCCCCCCCCCCCCCCCCCCCACCGCCGAGTAACTACAGCCAATCCGGCGACTCTCAGAGTAACTACAGCCAATCCGGTGACTCTCAGAATAACTACAGCCAATCCGGCGACTCTCAGATTACACTCCAGCCAATCACCTCCACCTCCGAGGACTTCCGCCCAGGCGACCGCCTTTCCCCCCCCGATTCCCGATGCGTTTAGATCGCTGCTCTTTTTCTTAGAGCGTCCGTCACATCCTGCACATTAGCGCGTTCGCAGCGCGATCGAGCTCATCGCTAATTCAGCGCATGGCCGGGACACGCACACTGCTCTCTCTGCAGAGATTACTCATCACAGTCTGTCCGTGAGGCAAAACCAGAACAGAGTTATTAATAAAAAAATACAAAAACCATGGCCGTAAAATTCTACCCATCATGGGGATATACTGCAAAAACCAAAAAGAACAGAGTCTCACCTCGTATTTTAGTCTCATATTTAGACTTAAAATCGTATTTATATTATTGTTTTGCTAAATAAGACAAAAAGATGAGCCAGTGAGTGAGACAGTTTTACTCATTTTGAGATTTTCGCCCATGGGGTCAGACAATTACACTTGAAAGTAACTTCAAACGAGCAAATAGTTACTACAGAGAAATAAAAACAAAAGACTTAAAAAACAGATTTTGCAGCATGATTAAATTAGGGATTGACCATTTAGCTTTCTCGTCGCATTTTATCCATGAGGCAAAACAAGAAGAGTTATTCAATAGAACATATATATATATTTTTTTAATCATGGTGATTAAATTCAACCTGGGCACCCACGGATCGAATGCGCTCTGGTCTGAGAACCCCAGGCCTCCCTCCTCGGCCGACGCCCGATAATCTCTTCCGAAAAGGCGACTCAATTACCTTTTTTCAATTACGCCTTTATCAGGCTGGCGGGGGAATTAAATTGATATGTGACTTCTCGGTACGCAGGTACGAGTGACACTCGAGGAAAAACAAAGGGATTTGGAAAAAGCGGGGCGGGGAGGAGGGAATGACAGGTCGGTTAGGAAAGGCTGACGGGTTCCGGTGCGGTTTCTGACAGCGCGGAGGCTTCCTCTGGAGCCGGCGGGATAACGGAGCGCGCGGTTCACAGCTCGGACGGCGGCACTGCCGGGCCTCCAGGCTCCATCCCGGGGGGACGCGGTCGCAGAATGAGGGATAAGGAGCAGGGAGTGGGGGGGGAGGGGGGGGGAATATGAAAAGAGAGAGGTGTTGAGCTTGACTGGAGGACGGAGGCCAGAATGTGTGCTTTTTAAACGAAACGCTCTGACGCAACGCCGCTACTGTAACGACGGAGGCCACGGTGTCGCCGCGATCACTTCCGGAGCGACAGCCGATCGGAATCCGTCCAAATTCGCAGGCCGCCATTACGGACGGCGTAACTGAGAGGCTGCGTGCAGAATGTTATTGTTATCGGGCGACATGGCTCAGGCTGTAAGAGCAGACGTCTGGCAGTCGGAGGGTTGCCGGTTCGATACCCCGCCCAGACTGTGTCGAAGTGTCCCTGAGCAAGACACCTAACCCACAAATGCTCCGGATGAGCTGGTCGGCGCCTTGCATGGCAGCCAATCGCTGTCGGTGTGTGAGCGTGTGAGCGTGTGAGCGTGTGAGTGTGTGTATGAATGGGTGAATGGAGAAGCATCAATTGTACAGCGCTTTGGATAAAGGCGCTATATAAAATGCCAACCATTTACCATTTATCGTACAGTGTGGATGCTCAGGTCAATATCGTCATTACATTACATTACATTATTGGCATTTGGCATAGTTATGGTTACAGTTATGGTCATAGTTATAGGTGTGGTCTAGCCCTGGACTAAATTCAATATTGAATGGATACTCTCCATTCGAAACTCGGTGTAGTCCAGGACTAAACCTAATCTGTGTCTGAAACCAGCCCCACATCTGTCCCTGTTCCTCCCCCTCCACCGCACCAGTGTCACGGACAGTTGCCTGCCAGTCTGTTTTTCCCGGTGTTTGAGCTTTGATTGCACCGAAGCTGGAGTGGTGGAGAGAGGAGCAACAGCAGGAGAGACTGTGTGTGTGTGTGTGTGTGTCTGTGTGAAACGCTCTGAGGAGAGGCTGTGTGTGTGTGTGTGTGTGTGTGTGGGTGTGTGAAACGCTCAGAGGAGTGTGTGTGTGGTGTGTCTGTGTGAAACGCTCTGAGGAGAGGCTGTGTGTGTGTGTGTGTGTGTGTGTGTCTGAAGCGCTCAGAGAGGTCATGTCTGAAACACTCAGAGGAGTGTGTGTGTATGAGTGTGTGTGTGTGTGTGTGTGTGTGTGTCTGAAACACTCAGAGGAGAGGTCATGTCTGAAACACTCAGTCCACGGACTCCTCTGAAGCCCACAGAAGGGCCGGCTCAGAAAGGAGAGGCAGAATGAAAGCAGCTCCTCTCCTCCATTTGTTCTGCTAATTAGTCCTGGCTAATTGCCTGCAGAGTCTCCTACAGGGACCCAATCAGCGCTCTCTCTGCTGTTTAGCTGGGTGTGGGGAAAGCTGTACTGAATCCCTTTAACGTGTGTGTGTGTGCACGCAGTGGAGTCCGTAAGTATTTAGACAGTGGAAGCAGTTGTATACATCAGAAAGAGCTGAGATGACAACTGTTTCTTTTGGTCCTCTCAAATTAAAGCTGACAGTCTGCACTTTAACCGCATAATTACTGCTTAATTTCAAAGCCAATGAGCTGAAGTACAGAGCCAAAAAGAACGGACATTGTAGCACTGTCTGGTGTGTTTGTGCATGTAGTGTGAGTGTGTGTGTGTGGTGTGTGCGTGTAGTAGGCGTGTGTGTGGCGTGTTTCTGCATGTAGTATGTGTGTGTTTGTGCGTATAGTATGTGTGTAGTGTGTTGGTGCATGTAGTGTGTGTCTGGTGTGTGCTTGTATGTGTGTAGTGTGTAGTGTGTGTGTGTGTGTAGTGTGTGTGTGTGTGTGTGAGAGTGTGTGTGTGTGTGTGTAGTATGTGTGTGTGTGAGAGTGTGTGTGTAGTATGTGTGTGTGTGTGTGTGTGTGTATGTGTAGTATGTGTGTGTGTGTGTGTGAGAGTGTGTGTGTGTGTAGTACGTGTGTGTGTGTGTGTGTGTGAGAGTGTGTGTGTGTGTGTAGTACGTGTGTGTGTGTGTGTGTGTGTAGTATGTGTGTGTGAGAGTGTGTGTGTAGTGTGTGTGTGTGTGAGAGTGTGTGTATGTAGTATGTATGTGTGTGTGAGAGTGTGTGTGTGTGTGTAGTACGTGTGTGTGTGTGTGTGTGTGTGTGTAGTACGTGTGTGTGTGTGTGTGTGTGTGTGTGTGTAGGCTTGCGGTCTCCAGCGTGATTGAAAGCGGGTCGCGGTGAGGACAGTGTGTGGGGGCGCAGTACCTGATGATGGAAGGGGCTTTGATGTCTCCCACAGAATGCATGGGGGGCGGCGGAGGGGGCTCCTGGGGCCGCACGTACATCCGGTCCCCCGTCCTGTTCAGCAGCTCGTTCATCTGACTGAAGGGCAGCGCAGCCAATGAGAACGGCCCGTCCATGTCCACGAACACGGGCTGCCTGCGAGAGCGAGCGAGAGAGAGAGAGAGAGAGAGAGAGAGAGAGAGAGAGAGAAAAACAGCCTTCAACACTCTCATTTCCTGCTCCACCCCTCGGATCGATAGCACACGGCACACACAGGACCCATCAGTCAGACCCGGCCGGACCTCGACTCCACAACCGCATTCAATTTCCCCCCCCCTGCCCCGGCCAGCAGGAGAGCTCTCGGGGAAACTTATGGACTGTTTGCCCCATTTATATCAGGGCCGAGACAGGCCGGGAGAGGGAGACTGACTGCCTAATTTAGAGGGCTCTCATACGGAGAGGTCTCGCTGTATAAGCCGTGGAACTCCAGACAGTGTAATGGAAGGGAAAATAATTTAACGCGCTCGAAGTCATGGATGGAAATCGAGTGTTCTGTTCCAGGCTGCGTTACGCCGCCAACCCCCAATGAAATGGGGGACAGGGGGGGCGTATAGGATTTGCATGATAATAGTGTATGATTTTTGCAGTTAATTGTCTTTTCTGTTTGACATTTCCGGAAGGTTCCCTGTGTGGTGTAGTTGAGGATTTGTGTCCAGAGGATTTGTGTCCAGTATTTGTGAGTGTCAGGCTTGTTTGAGCACAGACCTGAGGTTATGTGTGTGTGTGTGTGTGTGTGTGTGTGTGTGTGAGTGTGTGTGTGTGTGTGTGTGTGTGTGAGTGAGTGAGAGTGTGTGAGTGTGTGTGAGTGAGTACCTGGGGTCGTGGTGAGTGTGTGTGTGTACCTGGGGTTGTGGTGTGTGTGTGTGTGTGTGTGTGTGTACCTGGGGTTGTGGTGTGTGTGTGTGTGTGTGTGTGTGTGTGCTTGTGTGAGTGTGTACCTGGGGTTGTGGTGTGTGTGTGTGTGTGTGTGTATGTACCTGGGGTCGTGGTGTGTGTGTGTGTGTGTGTGTGTGTGTGAGTGTGTATGTGTGAGTGTGTGTGTGTGTACCTGGGGTTGTGGTGTGTGTGTGTGTGTGTGTGTGTGTGTGTGTGTGTGCGTGTACCTGGGGTCGTGATTGGCTGCGTCTTTGTGCTTGTGCGGCTCGTCGCCGTCGTCCTCGGCTAGCTCCGCCCCCAGCGCCAGCTTCTGCCACTCCTTGCGGCGATCGTGCGGCGCCCGCGGAACCTTCTCTGGCTCCGGGGGGCGGTCGATGTTCTTCATCTGGGAACGCAGAACAGTCCGGTTACCACACACACACACACATCACACACACACATCACACACACACTCTGCAGTGATACAGTTCCTCTAATCTCCACCCTGCACCCATCTCCCTCAAAACGCTGTACACGGGCAGCCCTGCGCCCCACACACACACACACACACACACATAGAAAGAAAAAAGGCAAAAGGCAATCGAGTGAATCGAGAGTGCGTCTCACTCCACGCCCCGCAGTTAACCGTAGTCCCCCATAGAACCACTGAAAGAGTTCTGCCCGTCACAGAGAGGGAATTTCTCTCGCACACATCAAATAAAAAAAAAAGGAAAAGGGGTTTGGGGAACCCGGAAGGTTGCTAGTTCAATCCCCAGTGTAGCCACAATGAGATCAGTGCAGCTGTTGGGCCCTTGAGCAAGGCCCTTAACCCCACATTGCTCCGGGGGGGGGGGGGGATTGCCCCCTGCTTAGTCCAATGAACTGTAAGTTGCTTTGGATAAAAGAGTCAGCGAAATAACAAACTATAAATTATGAATGATAAAGGAGCGCTTCTGAACTCCACATCCTGCAGGCCGCAGTGTCCGCAGGCGTTTGCTTCAACTGTGCGCTACACCAATTAGCTTATGATCTGAACCAAGCAGGTAAAATCATGAGTGAAATCGGGCGGTGTAGCGCACGGTAGGAGCGAATGCCTGGAGACACTGCGGCCCGCAGGACGTAGAGTTGAGCAGCGCTGTTATAGAGGGGTTCTGAAGGCAAATCCAGCTAGAAATTACCAGCTGTTTCAAAACACAGCTTGAGCTATGTTGACTATGGAGCTGGTCTGAACTGGTCTACCAGCTTCCATAGAGCACCTTCAGACTCCTTCTACAGCAGGGACCCCCCCCCTCACCCCATGTCAGATCTGGACGCCTGCTCTTCCCCTTCAATCAACAGCCAATCCAGGCCCGGGAGACACGGTGCGTGTGGAATCTTTCGCCCAACAGAGACTTACATTAAGCACTTAAGAGCTAACACACCCAGAAACCAGACCCTGGGACCCTGCGGCGCTTGTGTTTGAGAACCCCCGACTTACACTTTACTGTTAAAAAAAAAAGAGGCTGAGAAGGCCGTCTTATTTCTGTGTTCTAAAAGCGGGAGTGAGGGTTAATCCTACAGTCCCCGGTGCTCATTGGTTAGTCCAGAGTGTGACGGCGAACATGCCAGACGGCTCCTCACAGACCTGCTGTCACTCTCTTCTCACACATACGTGACAACACCATCAAAACAAGACATTTAGACGTGTGTGTGCGTGTGCGTGTGTGCATATGTATATACACAGCAAAATGTCCCGTGTGAATTCAGTTCACCCAGACGGGACCAACATGTATTCCGTAAGAGTCGATACAACACTGAGCATTTTGCTGTGTACACAACACACACACACACACACACACACACACACAGGAACACACATATGTGCAGGTGTGTACACGCATATACATTTTAATGTGCATTTTTTTCAAATTAAACGTGGCGAATGGCCGTGAACACGGCACACCCAACAGAACTTGGGACAGGTGAAGTGAGAAGGCATCGCGTCGAAAAAGATGTGGGAACGCGCAGCTCTCTTTAAGCAGGTGGAGTCTGTCCAACGCACGCTGCACTTGTGCAACGTCAAGACTCCGGTGTCGATTCGTCCAATTACGACGCAGCACAGCCGCCTCGGTCCCACATCCCCGAGGCGAGAGCAACACACACACACACACACACACACAGCAACAGCTGTCCTCGGGAAAATTTAGCGAGGTGTTAAAAAAACACAGCAAGTTTCGAAGAAAGAAACTACCACTGTTTTAGAAGTACTTTTGTTTGTCACACATACCTGACCTGGAAGGTCTAAATACCTATAGACCTGATCATACCTGCTGGGGTCCTGCAACTACAAAACAAATCACAATAAAGCACCAAACACAGTTTCACATACATTTCAGCATGAGTGGGACACACTGCGCACAACGCTTACTCCGTCGTGTCCCTAGCCTGAGAACAGTTGTACATAAACAGTGCAGTCACATAGTCAAGCTATTCTGCATGTATGCGCTGTGTAACATGGAAGGACAATTCCTACTTGCATCA
Source organism: Conger conger (assembly GCF_963514075.1). Lineage (NCBI taxonomy): Eukaryota > Metazoa > Chordata > Actinopteri > Anguilliformes > Congridae > Conger > Conger conger. The sequence goes on from NC_083764.1 coordinate 7,856,409, forward strand.
GTACAAGTGCTACAACGCATCTTGTTGAGTCTGTGGATTTTGGCCTGTAGCTTTCAGCATACATAAGCTCTCACGGCGTACTATGGATCTCCGTAGCTGTGGCGATCCAACAGAGGATTTACCTTCCCTAGGCACGGGATTGGTGCACAGGCTACAGCAGTGGTCGTCCAACCCCGGTCCTGGAGAGCCACTAGGTGTCCTGGTTTTTGTTGTTACTCCGTACATCAATCAGAGCAGTCAATTGCACAGGTAACCCACCTGGTTACCTGGTTCTCAACAGGGTGCTGATTTTAAGATGAAAACAAAAAAGCAGCAGACGTCACTAGTTCTCCAGGACCAGGGTTGGAGACCACCGGTCTACAGTCTTTGCCTCCATGTGTGAACCATCTTCGCTCTGTGTGCTTAAAATGCTACGCTCGTACATTTCCCTGCGCATGCAAGCTGTGGGAGACTGCAGTTCACGGCAACAGCAACAGCAACAGCAACAACAGCAACAGCAACAACAGCAACAACAGAAAGAAACGGAATGTGTCGGTTCTGGCTTCATGACATGGCATTATTCACAGAGCGGGCAAACAGAACAGAGCAGTGCAGTGAAGCATTCCAAACACGGATTTCGGGAAACACACCGCGACCCCCCCCCCCCCCCCCCCGCCCCCCGCTAATCGCCGATGACCTCCGTCACTCCAGAGCCCGCCACGAATCCCAACAGCAAACACGCGCTGATTAAGGGCTGATTAAGCACGCTCCGTTACGTTGATTAAGTACCGCCGGATAAATAAACATATGAACACCCATTAGAGAGAATCAGGCGCAAAAAACAAATAAAAAAATCAAAAAATGTCTCTTTCTGGATTTTAAAAAATAACTGGGTACTGGAGCGGGGAGAATGAGAGGTACGGAGAGGAGGCAGGTACATACACCTCAGCCGAAAGCATCGAGAGGTACACACACCTCAGCTGAAAGCATCGGGAGGTACATACACCTCAGCCGAAGGCACCGGGAGGTACATACACCTCAGCCGAAAGCATCGGGAGGTACATACACCTCAGCCGAAGGCACCGGGAGGTACATACACCTCTGCTGAAATCATCGGGAGGTACGTACACCTCAGCTGAAAGCATCGGGAGGTACATACACCTCAGCCGAAGGCATCGGGAGGTACATACACCTCAGCCGAAGGCATCGGGAGGTACGTACACCTCAGCCGAAGGCACCGGGAGGTACATACACCTCAGCCGAAGGCACCGGGAGGTACATACACCTCAGCCGAAAGCATCGGGAGGTACATACACCTCAGCCGAAGGCACCGGGCGCCCTGCCCTCCGCGGTGACTACAAAGGGAGGTGTCGCGAGGTGTTTGGCAGAATTACAGCGATGCGCTGGCTGGTGAGCCCGTCTGCGGGGGGTACGCGGATGATGCGCGCTTTCGGGAGAGAGCTCCAGAGCCCTCGACATCCCCGCGTCTCGTTCCTCAGCTCTCCGCCCCGCTGGAAAAACAGCGCGCTCGCCCGTCCCGGCTCTCCGGCGTTTTAGCGCGCGGCTCAAAGGGATCGCTCGTCCCCCCGCCCCTCTCATCCGGAGAGGCGCCGCGAAAAAAAAACGGATCGAAAGCGCAGAGCCGCAGACAAGAAAAAAAACCAAAACCGCTTTCATCCGACTTTAAAATGAACCACTTCTCCTCTGACGATTCCCCCTTTGAACAATACCAATTTGGGGAGAGAGAGAGAGGGAGAGCGAGAGAGAGAGGGGGAAAAATGGGTTTTAATCAAAATTCTGATTCGCTTTTGGTACAACGGCAATGCCCAGGGAAAGAAGGAGAAGCCAACTTCAGAATGGGGTTTTTCTTCCAGTGAAACAGTCTCTCTCATGTCAACATGCTGAGTCATGGGAAGGTCGACTGGTGCCCGGGAAGTGGAGATAAAATGCTTGATTATGGACAGCAGTTATGCGGTTACTGATGGCAACGAGACGCGATTGATAAGATTTCATGAGTCTGAAGTTGGCTGCTTGTTCAAAAGGGCAGGAGGGGGCTCAACGTTTCACACCAATCACCCAATTACGGGGGCCCAAATGGTCAGCTGACCCTGTTCTGACCGAATCAGCGGTCTGCAGTCTAATCTGGTCACAGCACACACAATCACGCACACCGGTATTAAAACAATATCATCCTTCATTTTCTTTCAGTCCGTTGCATTAAACGTGACACAAGCTGTCCTGTGTTACGTATAAACGCACAGGTAAGGGCACGTATGCACGGGGAGGAAGACAGGTTTGGAAAGAGAGAGGAGAGAAAGAGAAGAGGAGAAGGAAAGGAAGAAGAAAGAACGGGGGAGTGAATCAGTTTAGTGCCGGAGTGAGAGAACAGACCAGTGCTACGACACGCACTTCTCCAAACGCACAGGCGTGATTATTTCCAGGGGAAGACGCCACCACAAGGCACGGTGTGAGAGATGTTACTGTGGTGCAGCACTGAGGCTACAGGTGGGAGTTCCTCTGCTCCGACTGTAGCAGCGAACGATACGCACTGGAGCTCTGCACAGTGTGAGGCAGGGCTGGAGCTCTGCACAGTGTGAGGCAGGGCTGGAGTTCTGCACAGTGTGAGGCAGGGCTGGAGTTCTGCACAGTCTGAGGCAGGGCTGGAGTTCTGCACAGTGTGAGGCAGGGCTGGAGTTCTGCAGTGTGAGACAGGGCTGGTGTTCTGCACAGTGTGAGGCAGGGCTGGAGTTCTGCACAGTGTGAGGCAGGGCTGGAGTTCTGCACAGTGTGAGGCAGGGCTGGAGCTCTGCACAGTGTGAGGCAGCGCTGGAGTTCTGCACAGTGTGAGGCAGGGCTGGAGTTCTGCACAGTGTGAGGCAGGGCTGGAGTTCTGCACAGTGTGAGGCAGGGCCGGAGTTCTGCACAGTGTGAGGCAGCGCTGGAGTTCTGCACAGTGTGAGGCAGGGCTGGAGTTCTGCACAGTGTGAGGCAGGGCTGGAGTTCTGCACAGTGTGTCACAGGGCTGGAGTTCTGCACAGTGTGAGGCAGGGCTGGAGTTCTGCACAGTGTGAGACAGGGCTGGAGTTCTGCACTGTGTGAGGCAGGGCTGGAGTTCTGCACAGTGTGAGACAGGGCTGGAGTTCTGCACAGTGTGAGGCAGGGCTGGAGTTCTGCACAGTGTGAGGCAGGGCTGGAGTTCTGCACAGTGTGAGGCAGGGCTGGAGTTCTGCACAGTGTGAGGCAGGGCTGGAGCTCTGCACAGTGTGAGGCAGGGCTGGAGTGCTGCACAGTGTGAGGCAGCGCTGGAGTTCTGCACAGTGTGAGGCAGGGCCGGAGCTCTGCACAGTGTGAGGCAGGGCTGGAGTTCTGCACAGTGCATCACAGGACCCGTAGTCTGAACAGGGCACCGGTGACAGAATGGAAAAGGTCAACTGTTCCACTCAATTCGATCCTGGGAGAAATTCTCATAAAATTTTGCGAGCGTACGCCACCGAAATGAACCTCCCGGTTTCGCTCGTTTGCGGCAAACCGGGTCTTTAAAACACACACACACAAAAAAAAAAAAGGAAAAAGGAAAGAAATGGGTGACCTCATCAATCGCTGCGTGTACGTGTGCAGAATCCACGAGAAGTCTCGGCCAAGGAGTCAGAGGAAGCACTCAGTGCACACACTTCAGAGTTAAGGGCTTGTTAAGTTGGGTTTGGGGGGGAGTGGGAGGGGGGAAGGGGTGTTAGTTGTGAACCAATCAGATGGAAAATCAAACCGGTGGGCTGCAGGCTGGTTGGGTCCTGGGCTCAGGTCTTACCTCCAGGATGATGTGGGCGGGCTCTGTGCGTGCACAGTTAAAGCCCTCCGCCAGCACACGAAAGGGAAGCTCCAGCTGCTCGGAGTCAAAGACAGTACAGAGCTCGTCAACGAGGAGCCGATTCTGTGAGAGAGCCTCGGATCTGTGTGTGTGTGTGTGTGTGTGTGTGTGTGTGTGGGAGGGAGTGAGTGACTGTGTGTGTGTGTGTGGGAGGGAGTGTGTGTGTGAGGGAGGGAGTGTGTGTGTACCTGTGTGTGTGAGAGAGTGTGTGTGTGTGTGTCTGTACATGTGTGTGTGTGTGAGTGTACCTGTGTGTGAGTGAGAGAGAGTGTGTGTGTGTGTGAGGGAGTGACTATGTACGTGTGTGTGTGAGTGAATGAGAGCATGTCTGTGTGTGAGTGAATGTGTGTGTGTGTGTGTGTGACAGAGAGAGGGAGTGACTGTGTGTGTGTGCGCATGTGTGTGAATGTGTATGTATGTGTTCAATTAGCTTCAATAACAGGATGTGTTGGCAACATGAGAGGAATGAACATGCCTGTGAGTCAGCACACACGGGATCCCCCCGCTGACGCCACAACCGATAAAAAACCGTCTTCTCACCACAGCTGGCACACAGACAAGGTCCTCACTCGGATCTTTACACCCAGGCTGCCCTCCACCCACACACACACACACACACACACACACACAGCCGGGCGGCAGCTCCCAAGACAAAAGAAAATCAATGCCACCTGTCAAACGGGAGAGCAGATTTCACCTTGAATACGTTCTCATTTCCCTCCTGCACTGTACCGGTGCCATTTAATCTTCCGGACCGGAATGGCAAACGGCACAAACCGTCACTTACAGATCTCAATTATTTCCTCCGCCTTTTCTTTGCTGAATTAATTCCCGCCGGGCAGGCAGCTGGCAGACTTTTTTCGCCTCGATGAAAAAAAATAAATAAATAAAAAACCCTGACTGACGAATGGCAAAAAGTGGAAATTATTCGAGTGGGAAAAAAAAATAAAAATCTAATCTCTCTCAGTTTCTTGAAAGGTCATGAGATTTGTACAAACCGCACCGCTTCTTCAAACACGGCAAACGGGCGGTGCGCGGCGCCTCATCCTGGAAAGGTTAATGAGAATGCTTAATGTGTGAGGTATAAGTAATGTGTAACATTTCTCAATTCCCTGCCGCGGCCAGAGTGACTTACTGCCGTGCTCTCGGAACAGGGAGACTTCAGCAAGGTGCACGGCGTGCTCGTGACACGGCGTACTGACGAGAACACGCCTTTCAGCCCGGCAGCGCTCGCCTTCTCCCGCCGCTAAACTGCACCGAATACTTAGTTTACCTGAAAGCTAGACGGTACCCGGCACCGTATCGAACTCGCACACGCACTGCTGTGTGTATGCGGTATGTGGCGTTAAACCGCATATGTGCGTGGTCTGACGACGTAAGTAATCTGAGGTCAACATATCCACGTGTGAATTCGCTTATTCATTTGTTTGTTTTTCCCCATTTGTTTCCGATTTTTTTCCCCTATTCACGAATGGACGAATGAGAAGCACGAACAGTACAGCACTTTGGATAAAGGCGCTATATAAATGGCCACCATTTCCTTATTGAGACGTGGCTGGTACGTTCACTGTCCCGCACGCTGAACACAGGGCCCTCTCCGCCCAGCCCGCAGAGCACTAGCTCAGCGTCTGAAGCCCGGCTTTTTACCCTCCTTACGTCCTTCATCCCGGGTACCCAGCGGGCTCTTTACCGGACCGATCGTCCGTCTCGTTTAAGCGGCGCTCCAGCCGGTCCCCCGGCGCCCGTCGAGTCCCGGACAGATCCGAGCGGTCGCCTCACGTCGCCCCCGGCGACGCTCCTTCACAACGGTTTCCACGGTTTCCTCGAGTCGTGGAGCGGTCCGCCTGTTGGCCTCAGGAGCCCCCACCGTGAATGATCTGCCGTTTCCTGCTCTGATACGTTTTTTTTTCCCTTCCCCTAATACTCCCCTAATGTTGTGCTGATTTGAATAACAGGCCGGTGGCTCCCGTTTTTCCCGGACAGCGTTTTCCATCTCGTCTGGCTTTCGCCTGGCTCTGGGCACTAGCAGATAACCGCTTCCTACATCCTACTTGTCCCTTTTTCTCCTCCTTCTGTATTTTTAGAACCCCACATGAAAAGAAAGGAGTCTTCTAAACCTTACCTGCAGCTGCAGATAAGGCTGCTTCCTCAAACCCCCGCCTCCGCATTCTGAGTGCCAGGTGCCTTTTTGACTACATTACCCATCAGCCCACACAACTCTATTCCACCCCCCCCCCCGCCCCCACAACACATTCTCCTGCTTCACATGCAGACGGCGAAGCATACAACCGAGGCACAAACTAACCAAATCCAATTCAATTTTTTATTTTATTTTATTTCGATATATTTTTTCGAAAGGGAACATTCTGTCAGTTGGGCGGGGATCACGTGACCCCCCCCCCCCCCCCGTGTCTGTTAGTTTCAGCTGCCCTCCCTGCTGACAGGCTGGAGTCCCAACTGTCATCTCTCACTTTTTTTTTTTTTTTTTTTACTTCAAAGCCTCTCGATCTCGGGCGGCCGAGGTGCAGCGAGCTGCCGGTTACCATGACGACCGCGAGACTATAAGTGAGCACCGTGACCCGCGCGAATGCAGAGCGGATGTATGCTACGGCCGCACCGCCGCGGCCGCCATCGCCCGCCCAGGCACCGGCGCCTGCCTCCGAGGGCTCCCGCTGAGCTGGCTGACGGCACTCGTTTGTTCAAAACGGTAAGGAAATGCAAACTTGGCCAGTCTGGTCTCGGCGACCCTGGGTGGGCTGAATGGTCTCATATCCTTGTGGCCTTCTGCCACAATGCAGGGAGGGCCATCAGTTATATAAAAAATAAATATATATATATAATTACACCGGCGGCACGGATGGTGCAGTGGGTAGCACTGCCGCCTCACAGCAAGGAGGTCCTGGGTTCGAATCCCCGTCGGCCCAATGTATGTTGGGATAGGCTCCAGCCCCCCTGCGACCCTGTTCAGGATAAGCGGGTTCAGATAATGGATGGATGGATGGATGGATATAATTACTCCCTGCTGAAAAATAACTGCTCAAGCTAGGTTTTTGAAACAGCTGGTAGCTTGTTGACCAGTTCAGACCAGCTCCATACTCCAACATGGTTTGACCAGCTCAAGGTTTTGGAAACAGTCGCTGGTAATTTCAAGATGGCCATAGCTAGATTTTACACCAGGGGGCTACCTGGGCTTCCCACACTCGAAAGTGCGTTTTTTCCCCAAACGTGTGATTTTCGCAAAAAACCCCGAAGCGAAATGCACCTGCCTGAGAGTCCCCGGAATCGCTCCTTGTAGTTAAAAGGAACGGGGAAATAAACGTGATTAATAAAATAGGCCACCCGTCTCGGAGAAGCCGGGGGGCCCCGGAGAAGCCGGGCTGACGTGCTAATTGCAGCGCGGGAAATGAGCGCGCTGCGTGTAATGAACAGGGTGAAAGATGGCGGCTGTTAGCGGCAGGCGGTATGGAGGGGATTTCTTCCCCCGGAATCAATGAGGCTTACCGCCAACGCACGGAGCCCGCCGCCTTGCCAGCGGCATGTCATAAAGAAAACGACGCAACCAGCAAACAAAACACAACAAAAAAAAACGCTTTCAGTCCACACCTGGAAATTCCAGCGAACGGAATGAACGGCTGGGCGTGAAAACTGGGTTCATTCGCCTCGGAAGAATTCAGGGCTGCCGGCTGAACATTTTCAAAGCCTGTCAGCACTTTATTTTTTGAGGGGGGGGGGGGGGGGGGGGGGGGTTCAACAGATCTGCGAAGAGCCTCCCCCATCTTGCCGTGCCGTCTCAAAAAATGTCACTGTGGCACTCCCACTGACTCTTAGGGGTGGACGTTCAGCACAGGGCACCAGAGGCATCCGGCACTGGAAATCGCTGCATCAACAAGACGTGTAGCGTAGCCCCACACTAAGCCCGTGACTCTACTCAAATACACACAACAGATGCGACGACCTAAACACACAGCCAACGAATGAGACTCCGTCAGGAACACCCAACCGAACTGTGGCTCCAGCTGTGATGTGCCTACTTAAACAGAGAGGTAGGCGACCTCGTAGAAATGACCGTAAAACCGTGACCCTACCGAACCGCACGCTAGATGTGGGTCTGTGACTCCACACACAGGTCTGCAGCAGCGAGGGGAAAATTCAGAATCGACATTTCAGAAATCAGCCTATTACTCAGCCGCTATTTACCGGCGCAGTATAATTCTGAGGCTCAAGGTTTTAAGTGATATTACACTCGTAATAAATACTACTGCAGGTCCAGGAGGCAGCGCACACCGAGTGAGGCCAAATAAATTCTGCTCCCGTACCCTGAGCGGAATATCAAAAGAAACGCCTCCGGCGCCGAAATCGGAAACCGTATCAATTTCGAGTTTTTACGAGAACACGGCGAAACCCTCGAAAGGAGGGCGAGGCCGAAAGGAATGCGAGGATGAACCAGACAAAGATGTAACGTATAAAACTTAAAAAAAACACTTCCTACCCTGGCCCTTACCGTTCCAGAGGCCCGTTTTCCGGCGCCCCTAATTTCAGACAAAGTGCGTAACCTCCTCGAAAATAATCGCTACGTTACGGCACGGAAACCGTTCCCCGAGCCGCGGTAAAAAAAATATGTTTACGATGTAGACGCACTCCGGCGCCCGGGAGAGCTCATAGGACGGAGTAATGCGGTGTATCTCATTTCACTCTCCCCTCCGCCGTATATACGCCGGATATTCACCGCAGGGGCAGTGCGAAGCGCTCATGAATAAAGGATCCAGTCAGTACGCCTCCGTTAGAAGTTGTCACACAGAGGCGGCACGCTGTGCCGTCTATCTCGTACCGGCGCGCGCAAAACACGCGACGGACTGCAATCGGTATCGCTGGAGCAGAAATGCATTTCCATGAAAATCATTTGATGTATCTTGTACCCGCTCTCCCACAACCCCCCCCCCCCCCCCGCCTCCTCCTGCCCCACCCCAATTTCCTGACAGCGCTTTAATGTCTGAAACAAACGCGTGTAGGTTTTAAAAAGTGTTAAAAAGACTGCGTTGTTCTGATGTACCCAGGAGCGTGTCAGATCCTGAAAAATATTAAAAACAGCCGACGGCGTGCTGCTAGCCATGGTGGCCATAGGGCAAGAAACTCCTCTCTGCTCCGATACTGCCCGTATTCAACGAGTTTAATAAATCAAATCAAAGTTTGTCACATACTCCATCACACAGGTACAATGTGCAGTGGAACGGTTGCCGCTAGCTCCAAGACGTACTTCTCGGTAAATACATAAAATATAAGCGCAAACACACGACAAAATACTGCGCTGTGCAGTATCACAAATCGTCAAGGGTTCCTAACCGCGGCAAATATTTGAGTGACTGGAGCCCCTGGCTCGGGCCGTAGCCGTCCGTGCGAGGCTCCCGTTCTCCCTGTGTACACAGCGGCCGCGCGACAGAGGGATCAGCGTTTACGCGCGCAGTCAGGCAGATTAATTAGCGCTGCTGAGGAATCGGCCTCCTCTTCGCCCGGGCTCCCAGCCTCCTCTCCGTGAATGCTGATGAGGGAGGAATGCAGCTGGGTTTTATTTATATTTTATGTTGTATTTATATATTTATTTATTCGCCAGCCGCCCGGCGTTCTGTGAGAATCGGGGGGGGGGCGAATGGGAGGGGGGGGAGGGGGGTGATTTTCATAAGCGAAGAGGAGGAATTAATTCCGCAATTAGGACGGATTACAGGAGGCGTCTGAAGAGGACGGTGCTGGCGTGCGTTTCTGTACACGTGTGATTCTGTACACCTACGTCAACACCGATTACAACAGAGGAGTCAGGCTTCAGACACGGACGGCTGCAGTGCCTGCCGGTTTTCATGCACGTTTGAAACTGCTGGTGTATAAAATAAAAACGTTTTTACTTAGCTGACGCTTTTATCCAAAGCGACTTACAGTTGATTATACTAAGCAGGTGGAAAATCCCCCTTGGAGCAATGTGAGGTTAAAGGGCATCGCTCCAAGGCCCAACAGCTGTGCTGGGTCTTACAGTGGCTACACCGGGGCTCGAACCACCAACCTTCCGGGTCCCAGTCACGTACCTTAACCACTACACTACATGTACGTGAAAACCTTCTTTCTTCTCCTTTAGTTTTAAGACTCTTTTTACGTGTTTTACGCCCGCTTCCCTGGGAATACTAGTCCTGGACGGCTCGGTGATCATGCTGGTTTTTGTTTCCACCAATTACCCTGGCTCAGTGCCCTAATTAGCTGTTTACAACAATGTCGGATGACTCAACAGATTAGACCACACTAAAATATTTGGTACACTGCGGGGACCCGTCTTCCGGCACCGCTCTCAAGCTCGCCGAGAAAACAAAGCTGAAATTAAACGACTAATAAATCAGCGAATGATTTACGGTAAAACAAATAAGCCAGCACTTGGAGCCTCACTTCCCTCCAGGGTCTTTCCAGCGCACTCCAGTCCCTGGTTATGGGCATGCACTTTATTGTACGTCGCTCTGGATAAGAGCGTCTGCCAAACGACTATAATGCAATGTAATGTAATGTAATGTAATGTAATGTAACAGAGCAGGCAGAGCCGTGGAGAAATCCAGGAACGGACGCGGCCCTCTCTGCCCCACGATGGCGCTAACGCGGGGGTTAACTCGGTATGCGGTTTCGTGTCTGGAGGAGGGGGGGAGGGGGGCGGCGTATGAAATATAGACGACAGCGGATTCTTTTGTGACTCCGGCCAGCGGCCCGATCCAGGGAGAGGGAACCGCACGCCGCCTGTTTTCACCCGAATCACGTGTCCCCACGCCTCCTCTTACCTACGCCTCCTCTTACGTGCGTGCGATGGCCGTCTCTTTACCATCCTCCTGCTTCGTTTTGATAAAAAGATACAAAATATTAACGCCTGTGACGCATACCTACGGTACTGCCTCGAGTTACTTTCATTGTTTTTGATTTACTGCGGTTTCACGGATTCACGCACCGTGAATTGCGATACGTCTTTTCAAAACGAAAGTAATATGTCAGTTCTTACTCTTCAATATATAAATCCATGTATTTTAAAATGGTCACCAAAATCACACTTTGTAGGCATTAGACCAGCACTGGATTGAATAGGGACCCAGAAACCCAGACATTACTGCACCGTCAGATGATAAAACGACTGAACAGCCGTAAGAAAGTACGCGGGGCACATTGAGCTGTAAAGTCACTAAAATGGCGTCGGACACGGAGAACCCGCACCAGGTGTTTCTGTACGCCCCTTTTCATTCGAGACAGGATCTCTCTTTTTTTATTCAGTAGGCCTGCGGACACGTTTCCAGCGAAATCCCGAGTCACGGTCTCAAATTACGTTCAGGCGGCGGCGCTGCTGCCAGAGCGGGAAAACACCGGACGGAGACGGCGAATTTCACACCGAGCCCATCGCCCTGGCCTCCGCGGTCCTCCCCCAGGGGACACGCAGGGACCTCCATAGCGCCCGGGACACGACGCCTCCCCGCCGCGTCCGTCTCATCCAGGCCGAGACGCGAAGCGGTCCTCGCAAAAAAAAAAAAACATCAGAGCGGATTTCCCCCCCTTTTACGCTTTTCTCCCCGGAAGGGTTTAATTGAATCTCGTCCGGCCGGGGACGAATGAATCAAGGTTTATCCGCAAACTCCCCCGAGTGTTTTCATTAGCCCGGCCGCGGGCCCTCTCTCCCCGTCATACCGGATTACCCTAACCTACGTCTCCGGGCCGTTTGATTCACATTTTTCTTTTACCCTTTTCTCTCTCCCCCCCCCTCCCCGGAAATGCGATTTTGCGGACGTCTCGATGCGATTACACTCCGGGTCTGCAGCCCGGTCCTCCGTTACTCAGCCGGTGACGCAGCGCGGGGATTGCGCCGACATAGGAGCCGAAACAAAAGGCTCTTTACCCCCTCCCGCCCCCGCAGTGGTCGAGCGGAGACAGTCCGACGGCTGTTCTGAGACGGCGTAGTGTCCCCACCGCCCACCTGAAGACGATGAAGACGCCGCACGACACCGCTTCCGAGGGGAAGAGCGCCGGGCTTTGTGCTTTTTTTGTTCCGCGGGGTCGATGGGTTCAGCGCTCAACGGCGCGGCCGGGCTTGTAATCCGGGGCGCGGGGGCGGGAGTGAGGGCGGAGGGGCGTTTGGGGGGGGGGGGAGGGGGTCGGCCCGATGAATCAGAGGGCCGCTGACCCACCTTCAGACGCTCGGGGCCCGAAGGGCGGCGGATAACCCGCCAGACCCCGCCGCGCGCGGGAGGTCAATTAAAAATCGTTTCCCGTTCGCCCCGGCTCTGAGTGAAAGGGCTGATCTCACCCCCCACGTGCGCGGCTGATCACCCCGGGGGGGGGGGAGGGGGCTCGTTCAGGATGGAAGAGCACAGAGTCTCAAACGAAAGGCAAAAACGAAGAGAGTCTGTTCTTGGCAGGCTGCGGAGATTATGAGCCCTTGGAAAAAAATTAAATCATGAAATAATAAAATAAAATGAAATTAAATTAAATTTTGTTATTGCTCAAAGAGAAAAGGCACAGAACTACACCGGCAAAAACTGCAGAAACAAAAATGTATAGGGACAAGGTACATTTGATTTAATTTATTTATCGTTTATTTATTCAGGTGAGGCCGACAGATTAAAAAAAAAAATCTTTTTTTCAAGGGAGCCCTTGCCAACATACACTCACACTCACACACACACACTCACTCACACACACTCACACACACTCACACACACAGACACACAGACACTCACACACACACACACACACACACACACACACACACACACTCAAACGCGTGATGACACGCGGCTGCATATACAGTATATCACTGTCGCAATGTTTCAGAGAGCAAAGGTCCTCCAGACACAACTGCATTCAGGTGAACAGCATAATCTGCTGAAGCCATTGCAACACTGAGATCCACACTTTCACCATGTGACCTTTCAGTGGCCCCACGTTGATCCACAATGTGGACCTCTGTTCATTCTATTCCTCTGCTTACAGCCCTCCCGTTCAGATATCCACACACGTGCTGTGTAGACCGTGGACTGCTGTGCGTGCGCTCCCTTTGTATTGCCAGCGTACAAACAAACTGGCGCAGAAAAACAAACTATGTCATTAACCTAACGATTTAATCCGCAAAGCTAATAATTAAAAGCGAAATCTCCAGGCAACAACGAACGACCCAAAGCCTCAAAATTAATGTCTTTACAAAGTCTCCTTCCTTAAACGCGATTTTTAATGAAACTAAGAGAATGATCATTTTTTGCAAAACGTTTACGCGAAAACTGTCAGCGACTGTGACTCGGAGGAGCGCATCTGACGACGGAAACGCATGCAGTGCAGACAATCGTGCCGATGGGATAATCAGAGTCAGCGGTATGACACGACAGCATCTGCATACACGGCGATCGCTGTCAGGTGATGAAATGCTAGCCCCGCCCCGCCTCCCGCCTCATCCCCACTTCCTGTGGAGGCTCCGCCCCCCTTACCTTCTGCTTCCTTTTCTCTTTCCTCTTGTCCTCGGTGTCCTGCAGCATCTTCTCTCGCCAGAGGTCGAAGAAGTACGACGGGTTAGTGTAGAACTTCAGTCCTTCCTTACCGTCATCCCTGGAGTAAAAAAACGGAAAAAACGGAAATGAGGTTCCTCTCGGCTCAGTCCGAGGCCCCATCGATTTTGGCAATTGACAGAACTGGGTGAAAAGACGTTATATTGCTCACACTGTGGCAACTGTGAAACCCTACACTGGCACCCATACCTGCATTTAACTGTAGTTTCAAAACGTCAAGGACACACACTGTCATTGTGGAGAATCTTCAGCCTGCTAAACGTGACTTAGAGAGTGAGTGAGAGACTTACAAGCCGGGTCCAAGAGGTGCTTCGCATTTAAAAATCATGTTAAAAACACCACACAGAAAAAATGACACTACAATACAGTGAGGCCCAGAGTTTTTTTTTCTTGTCAAGGCAAAGTCGTCACATATATTATTTAAAATGTTTACTTTTGTTTGAGGAATTTGGAATTCGTTTTAGGATAAATTCCTTCCTTTTAGGCTCTGCATTGTACATTCTTGCCGAGAGATCTCGCTTTTAATCATTAGCCTTGTAGCTGAAATAATTTGGTTAATGACTTAATTTGTCTTCTGCGTCACAGTTTGTTTTTCTGCCGGCAGTGTGCGCAAGAAACATCTCCGCGTCGGCGCGTTGGCGCTGACCGTTCAAGTGAAACGCAGGCATCTCACTTCCAGTCACTCTCTCTCCGCACATACAGAACAAAATGTCACCCATTTCCCTCTGAAACCCGTATAAATAGAGGTGGCAAGCTAAAGCTGGCAGAACACAGAGAGCTAAGTTATTGACAGCAGCAGAGGGAAGGATTTCTCGCCGCGACGTGTCTCTCTCTCTCTCTCTCTCTCTCTCTCCTTTCCTCCCTCTCTCTCTCTCTCGCTCCTTTTCTCTCTTTGTGTTCGGCGTACCCGCGTTCAGGAAACGGGGCCGTGCCACCGGTGAAAATGGAATCAATTATCACTTCGGATCCGAAACCCGCGACAAGGGAATCAATTAAACTCCCTCCCACCACGCGACGTTTCACCCAGGAGAAGATGGTATCTCTCTGGGAGCTGTCGGAGGAAGGGACCTGCAGAGGCTGGAAAAAGGCTCTCCTGCCTCCTCCCTGCATGGCTGCTACAGAGGCTCCAAACGACTGGCAGCTTTTTAGCTGTTTTAATCATGGTTTTACGTGAAACATACGTACAGGTGACATTGGCTCAGGCGGTAAGAGCAGTCGTCTGGCAGTCGGAGGGTTGCCGGTTCTGTCCCGCCCTGGGTGTGTCGAAGTGTCCCTGGGCAAGACACCTAACCCCCAATTGCTCCTGACGAGCAGGTTGGTGCCTTGCGAGGCAGCCGATCGCCGTTGGTGTGTGTGAGTGAGAGTGTGTGTGTGCGAATGGGTGAATGAGAAGCATCAATTGTACAGCGCTTTGGATAAAATTACCATTTACCACACAGGCGCAAGAAGATGACCCTTTTTGACACGACCGTCTGCCCCCAGGGTTACTATTAAGGGCAAAAATATAGCTAACCGGGGGAGAGAAGAGCGTAAGGAGAAGTTCTGCAGTGAAACGCCGACCCGAAACGTGGGGGAAGCCGAGGCCAGAACCGCTCACAAACGTTAGCGAGGCGCGCTCAGGGCAGGCTTGTGATTAACGCTAACTGGCAGTCCTGCAAATTAAGGCGGGCAATTAGCAGGATTACAGTAATGCGCGGACAGCGTGTCCTGCCCCCCTCACCAACAGACGGAACGCTGACAGCAGCGCTCCGTCACGCCGGCTGAGCGGGAGCGAGGCCTACGGCCTCGGCGACAACACGGGTCGCCGAGCAGCAAGGCCGGTAACCGCGCAACGGCGCGGGTCGCCAAGGCAACGCGCAGGTAATGGTAAGTGTCGGGTTGTCAAACGGCGGGACTGCTAGCCAGGCGGTGTGGCGGGTAGCCAAACGGAAATCGAGCCTTTTTGAGTCATTCGATACGTCTTACCGGACAACGATCACTGGGACAGTATGGAAGCGGAAAGAATTCCCCTGTCCTCGCACCACTGTAAAATAGTGGGGCAAACGTGCCAGTGCTTTTTTTGACCTTGTAACGCCCAGTTTTCCAGCGCATTACCAAAAATAGTACTACAGCATGCTACTTTGACAATCGGCCAGGCCAGCGGCCTGAAATGGCACACGCATGTGTGCTAGCTGTTATTTTGCTGCTCAGTGCTAATTGCTTTGTGACAGCTTATTGCACGGTTAACTACTCTCGCCTCACCGCTGAACTGGCCATTGATTTTAAGGTGAAATGGAAAAACCTTGTGACCTTAAGCGGACCTATAGGAATGCAAGTGTGTTAAGGGGTGGGGACAGTGCTGACCTATAGGTCCGTGAGGATGTTGATGGGCGGGGACAGTTCTGACCTATAGGATGTGAGGATGTTGGGAGACGGTGAGAGTTCTGACCTATAGGATGTGAGGATGCTGGGAGACAGTGAGAGTTCTGACCTATAGGATGTGAGTATGCTGGGAGACAGTGGCAGTTCTGACCTATAGGATGTGAGGATGCTGGGAGACGGTGACAGTTCTGACCTGTAGGGCGTGAGGATGTTGGGAGACAGTGAGAGTTCTGACCTATAGGATGTGAGGATGCTGGGAGACAGTGAGAGTTCTGACCTGTAGGGCGTGAGGATGTTGAGGGGCGGGGGCTGTTCACACAGGTCGAAGGTCTCCTGCAGCGGGATGGGCAGAGTCCGGCGGTCGAACAGCTGCTGGTCCTGGATGGTGGAGCTGCGGAACGCCTTCCTCATGGTGATGTCCTGCAGGGACACTGACCCGGGCACAGAGACACACAGCCGGTCAACTTTCCCTTCTACTATGCCCATTACACATACGTAACATAACAACAGGCCACACTCGGTCCAGCAATGCCTGCCACTAAAGCAGGGGTCTCCGACCCTGGTCCTGGAGAGCTACAGGGGCTGCTGGTTTTTGTTTTCACCTTCAAATCAGCACCCTGTTGAGACCCAGGTAACCAGGTGAGGTGAGTAATCCACTGCTCTGTTCAAGTGCAGAGTAAAACGAAGAACGCATACCCAGCAGCTCTCCAGGACCATGGTTGGAGACCACTGCACTGAAGTGTACCTCATACTTGGTTTACCTAAAAGCTAGATCAGGGGGTGGGCAACCCTGGTTCTGGAGTGCCAGGGACAGTTCTGGTTTTTGTTCCATCTGAGCTCGACCACGAGAGTTTGGCGGATGATTAAAA
>NC_083764.1:7875542-7885542 GCF_963514075.1 Conger conger
TGTATTTGTGTGTGTGTGTGTGTGTGTATGTGTGTGAGTGTGTGTGTGTTTATCTGTGTATTTGTGTGTGTGTGTGTGTGTGTGTGTGTATGTCTCCTCTCCCATCTGCCCCCTGGACCCATGAGGGCTCAGTTCCTCTCTCTGAACATCAGGACTGGAGCTCTTGGGCTGCGCTGTAGCGTCTGAGCCACTGAGACACTGCAGGTAAAGTCTTTCACAGAGACTCTGCCACAGCACAGGACCCACACAGGCCATTCTCACATCGCTGAGACTGAGCTCATGATCATAATTCCACATCATATATCCACATAAAATATTAATTAATGCAGCAACCCAGGCTGCTGATACTAGCACGTAGTATTAACCCTTTGTTTTGCGGTGCGGTGGGGCAGCTAGATACCTTTTAAATAGAAAAACAATGTCCGGGTGGGATCATGTTAAATGATCCCTTTAATAAAATCTTTGATTACCCCCCATATAATTCCCACAACGCCACACCGAAGCAGCTCGGTCGAGGTGCACATCGTACCTCATCCGATCCGGGGCCCGAGACAGTAATCCGGCCCGCAGAATGAGCAGATTTATGTTAAAGCCTTTTAGAGCACTGCGCAGACAGATGTTGACTCCGACACCGGTGCCTCCCGACACTATATTTCACCATAAAACACGTCGTGGCTTAGCTAGGCAGCAGAATGAAAATGTCAAAGCAGTTTAGCGCTCATACGTGTCTCTCGGTGCACGCTGACGGCTCGGAGCGGAGCGAAACAGTTCAGCGTTAATCGATCCGCAGAGGCGACGGCTGCCTGGTGGAAGCCTCCTCCGCTGCAGTCAGTCAGAAATGTGCCACTCGCTTTCCCCAACGGGCCACTGACGCAGCACCGTCTGAACCGACGGGCTTCTGAGAGGGCTTTTCAAGAAACGAAACACAATCTGATGTTATATACGATTACGTGGCGTCATACCCTACTGTACCTGACAGTCTTAACGACGCAAGCTTCGGTTCAGTACCGCAGCGCACTGGGTGCTTTAACCAGGGTACGCTGGAGTCCTGATAGTTCTTCATTGGTTCTGTCGGGATTCCTAAACTCGTTGACTTGTCGAATTCTACTTGGCTCAGGAGAACCACAACAGTGTGCTAAATGAAATCATCTAAACACTAGGGTTATGGATGAAGTGGTTTCAGGTGGTGTCCTTTACGGGACACAGATAGAAATCAACTGAAGCTAAAATTTTAATTTACAACAGGAAATTATTTTCTTCATAACGTTTCCAGGTCACATATTAGAGACAGATAACACAGACATTCGATTCCTAAACTCAACCCAGCAGTGTATAGGCTCTAGTCCAGTGGTCCTTAACCTGGGTTTGATCGAACCCCAGGGGTTCGTTGAGACAGTCTCAGGGGTTTGACAGGACCCCTGAGACTGAGCCTAGAGTCTAGAGACTAGTCTAGAGACTAGTGTCTGTGTGTGTCTTGACCCCTGCCGAACCCCTGATACTGTATCAACGAACCCCTGGGGTTTGATCAAACCCAGGTTAAGAACCACTGCTCTAGTCTGTAAACTGTCTTTAATTGGCAAAAAAAAAACTGTTCTCTCTCTCTCTCTCCACCTCATCTGACGTGTGGTGAGCGTTCTGGCACAAAATGGCCGCCGTGCCTCACCCAGGTGGTGGTGGTGGAGGCGAGTCTCCCCCTCTCATCACCGTAAAGCGCACCGAGCGTGAGAAAAGCGCTTTACAAACGCGCGGAATTACAGACGTTAAACCCGGACGGGGCGAACGGGGCCGTCCTCGCCGTTACTGTGCCGTTATGTAATATCCGAACCTCCCGTCGGTGAAATGCAGGGGCGGAGGGCTGACCCCCCGGGCGGTAATGGCGGCAGGGCGGCAGGGGGAAAGCTTCTCGGTCGGTCGGCCGAGTTTCTCCCGCGTGCCGAATTACTCGGAGACCCTTGGCCCGCGCAGAGTGCTTCGCGGACGTCTGCGGCTCGCCTCTAATGGAGAGTATCCCGGGAAACCGAGCTCCTGACCCGTACTTAAGTCTAACCGCCCCGCTCCTGCTTGCACAATCTGTCACTTCCTCCCCGCCAACGCTTAAAATGGATGCCGGGGCTCCGGTTTTTAAAACACACGCACGGACACCGACACACACACCGACACACACACACACACACACACACACACCTCTGCAAAATGTGGAATGTGCACCTAGCAGCGGTGATGGAATGAGAATAAGACCAATCACTGCATCCTGGACCTGTGAACACCCACACACATCTCTCTCTCTCTCTCTCTCTCTCGCTCTCTTTCACACACACACACCAAAAATTACTGTGTAAATATTAACCGAAATATTACCAGCGGTGCCTTTATTCGGGCAGAAGTTGGCCCAACTCTGAAAGGTGTAAAAACGGAAAGGTATAAAAAGAGCAGAACGCCAGCGCGCATACCTATCGCCCTCCCCATTCAAACTCTGACTGGAATGGGAGATAGCGCCATTGAAATGAAATGTCAGCTGAATCACCCTATCTATCACGATGGCACCAATCACACTGACAACGGAGAATAATCTTCCCTCTTCTTTAGCACTTCTGTGGACCGCACCGGCATGCTAATGCGGCAACACAAAGAGCCGAGAGAATCTCAGGGCAAGAAGCCGATCCCCCCGCTGACGCAAAAGCACCGCGGGAGCCGCACATCGCCGATAAACCGGTTCAGAAACGAGAAAATAAAAATCTCGCAGTGAATCTCCATTCATGCCTTCATCTCGCTGAGGAGGCTCCTGGATCTTAGCCGTGCCGAAAGAATTCGTTCCTTCAGGCGGTGTGTTTGTGCACACTCAACATGGGCGGATAGAAGGGGCAGGTGCAGAGACCGTTTGGCGGGAGGAGAGCGTCCGTTAACCATCCGCGGGCCGAGGAGATGCACTATCTCCGGAGAGCGCCGTCAGCGACTCTCTCAGCCCGATTCTACCGGCCCGCTGGGGCCACTCAGGGACCTTCCCCACCAGTTTTAGGAGAGATTGAACGGTTGTGAAGCAGAGAAAATAACCGTTAATAATTTTTGTAGAATAAAGGAAAGGTTTGGCAAAAATTGCTCACCACGTTGTGCTCCAGCCACTCACTCACGCACCCTCTCACCACACCCAACTCCCAGAATGCTCAGAGAGAGAGGGAGAGAGAGAGGTAGAGGGAGGGGAGAGAGAGACAGAGGGAGACATAGGGAGAGAGATATAGGTAGAGAGAGAGAGAGAGAGAGAGAGAGACAGGGAGGGAAGAGAGAGACAGAGGGAGACATAGGGAGAGAGATATAGGTAGAGAGAGAGAGAGGGAGAGAGACAGAGAGAGGGAGAGAGAGAGAGAGAGAGAGAGAGAGAGAGAGAGAGAATCCCCCCCCCCCCCCCGGCCATAATCAATTGCCAATCTCCATGTCATTACTTGCTACACAGCTCTCCAGATTAAACCAGAGCCCACTCTAGAGTCCTCTGGATGTTTTTTTCTCTCGTCTTTTACAGCTCGATGGCTTACCAAACGTACAGACCTCCCTGCTGTAGTCCCGGTGAGTCTGAGAACTACGGGAAAAACACCACGCTGAGAACTTCATGTTCTTCATTTTGTGCCTTTTCATATTTCTTTTATCTTCCTGCTCGACCCCGCTCTTGATCTACACGCATAACGGTTACTGTGCCTCACTGTGTTTCTGAAAGACGGCCTCTGGAGGAGGCGGCACGGATGGTGCAGTGGGTAGCTCTGCCGCCTCACAGCAAGGAGGTCCTGGGTTCGAATCCCCGTCGGCCGGGGCCTCTCTGTGTGGAGTTTGCATGTTCTCCCCCTGTCTGCGTGGGTTTCCTCCGGGTACTCCGGTTTCCTCCCACAGTCCAAAGACATGCAAGTTAGGCTGATTGGAGAGTCTAAATTGCCCGTAGGTATGAGTGTGTGAGTGAATGGTGTGTGTGCCCTGCGATGGACTGGCGACCTGTCCAGGGTGTATTCCTGCCTTTCGCCCAATGTATGCTGGGATAGGCTCCAGCCCCCCTGCGACCCTGTTCAGGATAAGCGGGTTCAGATAATGGATGGATGGATGGGCCTCTGGAGGAAAGCTTAGCGTGACTGCGCACTCGGTACACACGGCACCACGGCGTTTTCCCCCCATTCTGACGTATCCTCCAGCTGATTCTGGGTAGAAATCATAATCCCAGGAAACGGCATTCGTCCCAGGCTTTCATTTTCCCACTTCTGACGGAGTCCTATTCATGCCCTCAGACCGCTGGAAGCATTCACGGTCACTGAGTGTTTTTGGAACAGAGCGGGGGTGGGGAGAGGAAGAAAGTCCTTATTAAAAAAAATTATTTACTGGCCCATCTGCTATGAAGTGGCTGTTCTGAAAGACCGTGGTGTGTGGGGTTTTTTAGCATTTTTACAGCCGGAACGCTGTGAAGATCCAGCCAGAACACTTCACAACTTTCTTTTTGTTGTAGTTTTTATTACAGGAGCTGACCCACAATGGCAGGCCTTGACGCGGCCATTTTATCACCCTGAAAACAGTGGCCCTCATTGTCCCCGGAAAAGATTTGCCGCCTTCCACCGTCTTTCTCCGTTCATCAAAAGGGAAGAGGGAAGGAAGGGGGGAACGTCCCGGCCGCCGTTTAACCACACCGCCGCGCCTTCTGACCGCCGCCGCCGACGGTTAAACGGAAAATTAAAAAGCAGTTTATAAAAGAACTGCAGCGCTGGGATATGGACTATGAAAAGAGGCGGGGGGGGGGGGGGGGGGCGTTGTTAAAAAAAAAAAAGGGGCTTCAGGGTCTTTCCTGGTGATGTCTGCTATCATTATTACACCAGGACATCTCGGTGATATAATATGGCCATTAAATGGAGGCTATGGGCCATTAGTTTAGCAGGGGGAGAGGGACACTGCGTCCTGACGGGATCTAAAATGGCGCTCGGCGGAGGAAGGCTGAGGAGGAGCCATCAATCAGCCGGGGCCGGAGTGACCTCCGGGGGCCTGAAGGTGAACCTTACGTGGGCCGGGAGGGGGGGGGGGGATCGAGGCGGCTGAGGACGGATGGAGCGCCCGGCCGAGACGAAACGTTCGTACGGCGTTACCGGAATGTTCTGTCGATGCGCCCTCGGGAATAACGGGACAGCGGAGGTGCGTTTTTTCCCGAATGTACCCCCCCCGAAAGGTGCAATACTGTTCTTTTGGGTATAAAATAAGTACTTTTTTCTAAAAAAAGGCACAAACTATTCATTAATCCAATCGCGAGGGGTGCAGTTGTATGTACCTGCAGGGTTACCACCCCAGCGACAAGCTTCTGTACCGCTTTTCGGCACTTCTTGTACCTTTTTTGTCACGACGGCGTGTTATAACATTGCAGCAACGCTGCGAGAACGTTTAGCGCTAGCCGGGTATATGCTAATGTCCCCCAGCAGATAAGAGGAATACAGAGAGAGGTCGTGGTGGTGGCTGGGGGGGGCGGAGTTACTGCTCCTCCACATCAATCAAAGCGCCGCCACGACAACCCCGCTTTACCGCGCGCTCCTCACCCCCCTCCCCCCCACCCCCGCAGCTGTGATTTATGGGATTGCGAGGCCTCCAGTCGCCCGCCTCCCCGTCTCTTTGCCCTTCTCCGACGTCCCGGATCCGAGACCCGCAGAATCCATTACCTTTAATGGCTACAAGGTGCCGTTACTGGGAATTGGTATCCGGCCTTTGCAGTGCAGCCTGGCTAACTCCGCGCCAGGGGCTCTTACCATAATACTGTAAGTCCCCCGCCCCGCCCAAGGCTCTTTACCCCCCCCCCGTGAAGGGTCCGGTGTATATCAAGAGGAGGGCCGCATTTCTGAGGTGGCTGCTGTGGATGTTCTTGGGGGCTCCGTGGATGGGATATACATCACCGGAGCTGTCAATCTTCTGACAGCGCCTGTAGCACAGAGCTGCAACCCCCCCCCCCAAACCAAACCCCCACACCTCCCACCTCCCCACCCCTGTTACTGCACCCCACCCCACCGACCCACCCCAGAATTAATTTGCCTCTCCCCCGCAGTCTCTCAGAATATTCCGGGCCCCGGAGCCTGGGGATCGCAGCATAACTTACACCAGAGAACAAGGGAGAGAAAGGAGGGGGGGAGGGAAAAAAAACAAAAAAACCAGCCTTTCACAGCACGCTCTGACTGGGGAGCCATGCTGCAGCCAGCCTCGGGCCCCCAGCGGGGCCCCCCGGCCTCATCCAGCGGGCGGGGAGAAGAGCTGACTCAGCCTCGTTAGCCGCGGGAGCCGTTACATAGTCCGGTTACGGAAATCCCTGAAGCCGATTCCCGTTACTGGCAGGAGTGACACGCGAGGACCGCCGTTTATCGTTACATCATCACATGCCCGAAATGGGAGGGGCCGAGAGAGCAGCTGCCTCCAGGGCACGGCCCGATGCGTCACGTGACTGTATCACGTGACCACGGAACTGCCCAATAGGCAGGCTCGTTCAGCACATGCAGAAGGAGGAAAAACAGCGACAAAAAAAAATCAGACAAGATGGCAGCTCCCGCTGTGTAGTCCAGCTGCAGGGCTCTCTGCAGAGACGGTGCAGCGATACAGGCACACCTGACACGGAGGGAACTTTCCGGAATCTGGGAAAAAGGGAGCGCCCCTCTTTGAAACATTCACTTGCATTCGTGCGTCTCCTTTCAGCAGTGGCTCTCTCTCCCCCCCGTAGCTCACGTTTTCACCCCCTCCCCCCGCCCGCCACGCCACGCCACGCCAAACTTTTTTAAACCCCCGATTCTGGCGAGGGCTCGACCGGAGTCGACTTTTGGGGCAAAACACAATGGGCCTCATTCACCAGAGCGACACAAAGAAAACCCGGCGCTTAAATTACCTGACACGGGGGCGGTAATGCTCTTATCATAATAACGACTGGCTGAAATTGCCGTATTGTGCTAATCCTTTTCTGAGCGAGACCTCCTTACCTGGTGCTATTATCCTCTCGACAGACAAGCAGAGGGAGGATGTTTTTTTTTCTTTCTCCCTGGAACCGAAGAAAGGCTTTCAGAGTCGGGGTTTATTAAATCAATGACTGCACTTCTTTCCCCCCTGTAATGGTAGTGTGTCTCACCGCCGTGAAAAAGCCGTTCCCGTGAAAAACTATATAGACTCTGCCTGACCTGCACGCCTAAATAAGTCTATTAAATCCCCGCGGTGCCCATTGTTACGAAATCACTTTAAATTGTGTCACGGTAAAATGACAGGTTATGTGAGGATATCTCTTCTTTTTGCTCTCATTCATAACTGCTGGAAGCAAGAGAAAACTGAAACAAACAAACAAAAAAAATCTTATTTCCAAGAATTATATTTCACCGAAAAAGTAAAGTAAAAAAAAATCTATCTGAGGTAATTGCTTGGTTAGGAAGTTAATTTAATTAGTGCTCGATTTTAGGTTGATCGTTATCATTAGCCTTTACAACCAAAGTACCAGAAAAGAGTTTGTGAAGCCTGAGACTTAAACATTTGCACCCTCTAATAATGTTCACGCAGTGTATATATTGGAATGATCAATTATCCATAATTTCAGACAAATGTACCCTGTTAGTCCCAAAAATTGGTCATATACACTAGGCCTTCTGTGCCATTTTGAGGGAAACCACATCTAAAGAAGCCATGCTAAACTCTAAATAGAGGTACTGTTAAATATCAAATCTTTGCCCTTTTCTCGACTGGTTGAAATCTGACAAAAAAAACACAAGACCGTTATTGAGGTCTTATTATAGCACTAGCATAGCGTTCGTACAGCTGACTGGCAGTCAAGCAGCCTTGAAGGTCAGAATCTGCTTCCACCTGCCCTGCCTGGACTATTTCACTCACAGAAACCTTCTGCTGGGTTTCATTAACCCCCCCCTCACCCCACCCCACCCCCGGGCAGGTTGTGCCTGTCTGCGCGGAGAAAGAAATCGATCACGACGGGCCATAAATCACTGCTTTCATCTGTTCAAGCAAAAAAACACCTGAATCGATACACTGCTTTAAAAAAAAAAAAGCGCCTCCAAATTCTCAGATTTATCCCGTTCTGCACTGGGAGTCTTCTTCTCTGGTTTTGGGGCCCCCCCCTACACCCCAAGTCTTCCTCCTTTAACATCTGGGTTTTGAACCCCCTTATCACTGTGTGTGTATGAGTGTGTGTATGTGTGTACGAGTGTGTATGTGCGTGGGCTGTGTATGTGTGCATGCTATATGTGTGAGTGTATATGTGAATGCATGTGTAGTGTGTGTGTGTATGAGTGTATGTACAATTGGGTATGTGTGTGTATTAGCATGTATACAAGTGTGTGTGTCTGTGCGCATGCTGTGTGTCTCTGTACGCATGCTGTGTGTCTCTGTACGAATGTGTGAGTGCATGTGTGTGTGTGTATGTATGTGTACAAGTGTGTACAAGTGTGTGTGCGTGCACGTGCTGTGTGTCTCTGTACGAGTGTGTATGAGTGCGTGTGTATGTGTACGAGTGTGTGTGTTTGTATATGCGTGTGTGTCCGAGTGTGTGCGTGTGTGTGTATGTATGTGTACGAGTGTGTGAGTGCGTGTGTGTGTGTGTGTGTATGTATGTGTACGAGTGTGTGTGTTTGTATATGCGTGTGTGTTTGTGTACGAGTGTGTGCGCGTGTGTGTGTGTACGAGTGTGTGCGTGTGTGTGTACGAGTGTGTGTGTGTTTGTGTACGCGCGTGTGTGTGTAGGAGTGTGTGTGTGTGTATGCGTGTGTGCGTGTGTACGCGTGCGGCTAATCTGCGTCGGACAGCCGCTCCTCGGTCCACTGGCCTCAGGGTAACGTGGGCCGCTCAGAGAGTCCATCACAGAGAGAGAGCTGCTGTCTGACACGGGCCCTGGTGATATGTAACCGGCACACACAGCCCACGCCTACGGGGGGGGGGCTTGACAGGGTTAGCCATTAAACCCCGAGCCCCCATCGCGGGATACTGTCAAGGACGAGCCTGGGAGCTCTCCGCCAGGTGTCTCCGGGCGGGGCGCGTGTCTTCCAAGCGGAACACATAATATTTAACGGGTGGGTTGGTACCCTCGCACTGGCGCTAGCCTGCGTCCGATGCGCCGATAGCGGTTCCCAGGTGCGTGATTCCGATCGCAGAAAGGCTGCTATCTGATGCAGGAGATATCCCTCCGGCTAAATTTGCCGGTTCACGACGCGGTTCTGCGCAAAGCTTCTGGAATTTAAACCACCTGGATGGGCTTCCTCTTGCACTGGGACCCATGGTATCGGCCAATCCGCACACCGTTAAGACCAGCACGCACACATCAGTGAGAGCCCTCGTCCAGTAGCCATGAACCTACCGAGTGACATCATTACGAACGGTTCTATTTCCGCATGGTTACTACGGCTGAGTGACTGTACAGCTTGGCTATGAGAGTCATGTGTTAATAGTTTAGCTGGCACCTGTTCAATGCAGCAAGAACAGACAGGCTGACCTATGGCACCCAAACAGACAGGCGAAGAGAGCAACAGACTGACCAGTGTGTTCTGTTTTGTGTGTCTATTTATATGTGTGCATATTTGCGCATGTGGGTGTGTGTGTGTGTGCATATGTATACATATTTCTGCCTATGGGTGTATGTGCTTGTGCATATGGGTAGGGTGCATGTATATTTATGCATATGTATGCACATTTCTGGGTGTTTAAGTGTGTGTGCACGTGTGTGTGAACGCGCGTGTGTGTGTGTGCGCATGTGTGTGTGTGTGCGTGCGTGCGTGCATGCGTGTGTGTGTGTGTGAGCGTGTGTGTGAACGCGTGTGTGTGCGTGAGCGTGTGTGTGAACGCGCGTGTGTGTGTGCGTGTGTGTGTGTGTGTGTGCGTGTACAGGCGTGCGTACGGGACACTCACGCTCCTCCTCTTTGGGGTCCAGCTGCGTGACGCTGATGGACAGGCGGTCCACGCGCTCCTGCAGGGAGTTGACTCTGAAGGAGAAGGTGTGCGCCTCGTTGAACAGCTCCCCAAACAGGTCCTC
>NC_083764.1:7890542-7943148 GCF_963514075.1 Conger conger
GGTCACACCGTACGACGGTTCTCCAAGGACCACGCACCGTGAACACGGACCAGGACCAAACAAGCCATCTCTGGTTCACGGTCACCCCATATGACAGTTCCCCAAGGAACGGTCACCACCGGTGCCTGTAGTCCTGCAATTTAATCCTCAGCCTTTGTCAAAGCCCTAAATCCCTCCAAGCTGAAGTGATGTACCAGTTATCCTCCAGTCGATACGCTAAGACGCAGAAGCACAGCTTGCCCACCAGACATTCGGGAACGGTAGGGAACCGCGCTGCAAACCACGTTTTCGTACAAACCCTGCTCTTTCAAGCTCCAAATCCATTTAGCGCATATCTGCTGCTGAAACAGACCAGCTATACTTCGCTGCAAATATGCGACTAATTCAAACTAATACTGCACCGAATCCCTAATATTACCAACTATGTGAGGAGAAGAGGCTCCTCGTTGTGGTTATGGCCTGAAATCGATAACCCAATCTAGCTTTCTTTAAATTTAATCTATAGCGCTTCAAAGCCATGATGAGCTTTGCTGACTCAGCTTGTTAATTAAGGACGTTCTGATGAAATTTCATACCGAGTACGTGTGCTGGCTATAAAGTTTAAGCGAAGACACAATCAATGTTACAACATATGGGAAATTAGAAATCTCATTTGAGTTTTGTGCAATAATGTAAATTGTGATTTTTTATGGTTGACGGTTATCAATACTCCATAGCAAAATAACAAGAGGGGTTGAGGCGAATCTGGATGAATTATATGCCGTTTGTGATTGTTTGCACCCTGTCGTCTCATATTCTGTAAATAATCCAAGGGGGAAACCTTGAATTGTGCTTCTTGATACTCTGCGTTAATAAGATGACTTCTCAGAGCCATAAAGACTGTTTGCGCGTACGATCCGTCTCTCAGGTTTTGTGGACCTCAAAGGGGAACTTTTCAGCGACAAGACAGCAACTGCCACGAAGGGAGCGGGGAAGATCACATCCCGCCCCTGCGAGAGAGTGTAATCAGAGAGCGCAACCTGGCTTCTGAACGGCAGGAAGGGACGGTAATAAACACCAGATTTAAAAAAAAAAAAAAGAAGAAAAAAATGAATCTGAGCACATCGGCTCTGAGACCCGCTCATCCGTGACGGGGCTCCCGAATCTTCCACCACCGACCAAGTATGCAGAACGCTGGCTCGCCGTCCCCACCAGGTGCGGCACGGCTGCCTGCGAAACTGGGTCAGAGAACCTCAGACTCAGGCAACCGTCTTGGTGTGCAGTCCCCCATTTTGTGGGGCGCACGGACTTTGAGCCAAAATGGAGGTCCTTCCTCCAGTTTCAGCGTCTACAGCGTCCGACCGAAATGTGGAATGCGGTTTGGCTTCGCGCGAGTCGAAAGGCTTGGGGGATTTACCGCGGAATCCCCTCCACTGTCGGAGAATATTAAATCACGCACGGAAAGCCACCACCTCCACCGGCCCCAGGCTAATGCAGACCGGCCTGGAAGGGCTTTAATATCCAGGCACGGACGCTGAGCCTGGTCCCTGCCACGGATAACGGTGACCACGTCAGTCCCGGTGAGAAATGCGCCTCTAATTAGACCGAGGTCAGAAGGCCAAGCAACCGCTAATAAGCGGGGTTTCGCTTCGTCAGCCCAGTTGGCCTGAAGAGGCTGGGTTGAATTATTTGAGAGACGAATGCGGGTCTGTTTCTCCCGGGCGGAGACAGGGCGACGGAAAGGGTCGTACGAGGGGAGAAGACCAAGACTTTGGGGAGGGCGTGGGAGAGAGCCGGACGCGCGGAAATCCGGTCGGTTCCTCGTCTTTGTGGCTCAGACACCTGACCAGGCATGGCACCGCGCCCGTCGGCGAATCCTAACGTCTCCCGAGCGATCCCGTCTCCGCTCCCCGGGAGCGTTTCCTCCTCGCTCTCCCCGCCGATCCCGCCCGGCATTAGGATGCGAGGCACAGCTCCCTCCCGGAGAGTACACACACACGCCTTTATCGACAACGCCGAAAAGAAAGGGAAGAAGCAGAGCGCTCTCGTGGGTTCCGGACCGCGGCATCCTTCACCTCACGTCTCAGGTTTGTTCCCTCCCGCTCCGACAGTCTCCTTCTCCTCCGGGGTCGTCGGGTTCAACAAATAATTACCGTTCCCCACTCCTGCGGTACTCCCACCGCGCTTTGAATTACAGCCGGGCCGGCCTTGGGGCTCCAGAAGCAGGGAGGGGGGAGAAGGAGGAGGGTGGGGGGGGGATTAAAAAGAACAACCTGTCGTTCCAGCCCAGTCTAAGCAGGCTGGCCGCAGGCCCGGTTGCCCCTGCGCAATATCGCAATCAAGGACATAATAAAACATTAATGGGGCAATAACGTCAGACAACACTGACAAGGAACCGGTGGGCCTACGGGGTCCCGATTCCGTACGCCTTTTTTCCACAGCGAAAAAAAAACCTCCAGTCAGCAGGACGCCTCCCCACCCCGACCGCCGATCGGTTCCGCGGCGGAAAGTCCTAATTACAGACGCATTAGGAAGCGAATGCGCCGTTTGCGCCCGGCTCTTCTGTTCCCGCCGCGCCTCTGAAGTGCGAGCAGATGGTGCCGCGGGAGGCTGGCTCCCGTCGAGCCGCGGCTTTCCGAACCGCCGCGCCGCCGGCGAGAGCCACTCGTCCGTCCGCCCGCTCCGGGAACGCCGGGAACGCCGGGAACGCTTCCCGGCCCGACGGAAGTTACAGCTCGCCGGGGTCGGCCCCGCTTCCTGAAGCCGCTGCAAAATGGCGGATCGCTGATCCGTTGCCTTAACCCCTAATTACATTACAACAAACACTTACTGCTCGGGTTCCCTCAGAGGAGAAGCAGGCACACACACACACACGTGCGCATGTGTGTGTGTGTGTGTGTGCAACTACAGGGGCAATATGAGCCTAGGCTTTCCAGGGGGGGTTTCCCTTTATTGTAACAAGCTGTGTGTTTCTGTGCTGGGGTTTTTCCGAAGGACATAACTCAGGACCATTTTAGTGCTCGGAACACGAGAATGCCAAACTGGAGCGTAGCAGAAGTACTTCCAGTTGAATAAGAACCCATCCCCCCTTCCCCCCTTCCCCCCCAACACAGACCTCTGCTTCACCTCCACCCTCCCCCCCCCCCCCCCCCCGCCCAACCTCGCGAACATAAAACAGTGCTAACGGCGTAGCTCGGAAAATCCTTCAGAGAAAGCGAGGATGAAAGATTTTTTTTTTAATCTCAAGAAAAAAAGAGAAGAGTGTAAAACAAAAATAAAATCATTTACTCGGCACCACCCGAGCCCCACACCCGACCAGAACAAAAGCCTTCAGCACACAGCCAGAGTCCTGCTAATGCTCTCGATGGCTGGGCTGGGTGAGGAGAACACACGACCTGGGGGCGGAGATGGACGCCCCCCCCCCCCCGGGGGGGACGGAGGCTGCAGGCCGCGGCACGGTCAGGCCTCAGCGGCGGTATCCTAGCGGCGGTATCCGCACGCAGCCCGGTTCCGGCAGCGGCCCCAGCAGCTGCTTCAGATCACCGGGCCGGGGGATCCGTCCAAGGTCTGCAGCCGTACGTCTCGCGAGGGGCGAGACCGAAGCCGAGAGCGCCTCGTTTCGGATGCTGGCTCGCCAGAGCGGGCCTTACTCATTCGGGCCTGGCGCCCCTTAGCGGGACCGCGAGGGGAACGGGACGTTACCACCGGAAACGGCCGTGCCTGGAGGGGCGGAGGGCATGAGGGTGCGAGCCAAGACAGGGGGGCATCCCTGCGAAATCGAGCAACTACCGGCAACCGGGAGGTCACCTTACCCATTCACGTGTCGCCTAAATATTGAACATTTCGCAGTGTTGCATTTTGCTGTAATATTTTTTTCTTTGTTTTGGAAACCTGGCTGTTGTAGCTACAGCTGAGAAAAAAAAAAAAAAAGGTTTTTACTGCCTTACTGCAAAATGTGCTTCTTCTGAGAGTCTAACATGGAATATTTCCAGTCGGGTAAATGTGAAAAGAAGATGGATGGGACAGTTGAGCTATTTTTCCCGTTAGTGTCACGGGCAGTCAGATCTGAGGTGTGTCCATATCTTGACCCCATCACCCCGTGCTCTTCCTTTTTAAATTGGGTTTTGGGTAGCGTAGGGGCCATGCGATGAAGCTTGAAGGACTTATTGATGAATGCAATCGTTTTTTTTCTTCTTCTTCTTCTTCTTCTTCTTCCTCAAAGAACAGCCTCGAGTTTTTCCCTTCAGAAAAAAAAAAGCCCCCCCCAAAAAAAACCAGACAGCCCTTTGAATCCTCAGCCCTTATCAGACTGCACACCTGATCCAACAGTCCTCCCTAGACGGCCCATAATGCTTTGCAGGTGCTGGCACATGCCGCCGGTGAAGAAGAGCTGTCAGGAGAGAGCTGCTTGAGTGGAGCTTTGATGCCCCTGACAGCCCTGAGCACCGGCTGGTCCATGTTCTCCCCCCCATCCTCCAAACCCCCCGCCCCCCCCCACCCCACTCCTCAACCGTCTGCTTCCCCCGAGCCCCTTGGACCCGCGCTGGTCACGTCCCTCAAATCCTCCGCTTACCTATTTAAATATTCATTAACCTTTCAAAGTGCCCGTCCTCGGTCCCCGTGGCGACGCGCGGTGCCCCTCGGTCGGGGGGGGGGCTCAGGCGGGTCTCGGAGCGGCCACGGGCCAGGGGGGCGCCCGGCTGCAGCCGGCGAGAAGATTACAGGCCGGCCGGTGCCAGGTCCGTTCGCCGTACGATCTTTAACCCTTTAAGGAGGAATGCTCAAATCTTAGCCAGAAAGGAATTGTGTGGGTGCAGGCATTTGGTCCAACCAAACGGTAACACGCCTGATTCTCCTCGTCAACCATCTTCGTCTTTGCTAATCGACCTTGATTAGTAGAATCAGGTGTGTAACTGCTGGGTTGAAGCAAAAGCCTGAACCCACACACGGGCCCTTGCTGGGTAAGACTGAGTATCCCTGACTCACAGGGTGTGAGGTCACAAATATGTTCACAACTGAACCTTCTAATGCTGATGTCACAATCACCGCTGGTGACTGAATGCAGTGGGAGTTCTAGAACACTGACCTGTTGAAAATGTTGAAAATAGTGTGAACATTCCACAAAACCCACTCGTCAAGGGTTAATGGCGGTTAAAAGCAGGACTTCCAAACCGCCCCCCCCCCCCCCCCCCCCCTGCTTTGGCTTCTGTCTGAATCACTACGGCCAATCCTGCCAGGCGCAGCGCGGGGGGAGGGGGGGGGGGGGGGGGCTGGGCGATGAACCACCCCGTCTGTTCATCCGTCTTCATATCCATCCCCGTGTCCGTCTGCCGCTCTCAGGGGCGTGACTAATGAAAGTTATCATGATCGTGATGAAACTCGATGCATCTGGAACGAGGAGAGCACGATTTAATCGTTGGCGCGGGGGGTGACAAATGTTCAGGCCGGCTGGTGCCCTGGTGCACCCGGCGCCAAAATGCGACGCTACCGTTTTCGGGTTTCGCTTGCACGGGAACGGTACGTGCGTTGGCATGACGATAGAGGAGCTCTCATCATCTGTGCTCAGGTGTGGAGCTGGGTGGGCGGAGACTCGTAAGGCCCCGCCCATGTGCCTTCTGCTGATACGTTAGTGAATCATCTGACATCACGAAGATTGACACTCAGCAGCTATAAATATACAAAACCGTATGCAGTCAGGCTAATTGTAATTCTTCTCCAGATGTTACTCGAGTCCTAACGCCATCCATAACACATGATAATTGGGTGTTAAAGTGCATGCCTCCGCTTGTTATTCTAAAAATATGAAAAATCGAAAGTGCAGCTCGTTCAGCAGTGTGGTGCCGAATGTTGCTGGGAGATCAAGGCTCCTCGTTTCTATCAAAGCCCAACTGCACACGCTGAACTCCCGTGGCAAAATGTTACAGTCTATCGGTACAGAAAGGTGGAATTGAGAACAGAGTTCGTCGAGGAGAGGTCACGCCAATGTTAAACAAATGTTGAGCGAAATGTTCACCTTTTGAGAAATTTTCAGTTACGGTTCAAACGATTTATAACCTTTAAGAAGTCTTTCTTTTAAAAAAAAATAAATAAAGAAATAAAAATCCATCAAGACAAGGCTGAGATTCCAGGCACGGGGGGACGTGGGTAGAATTCGAGAGGTTTAAATTCGAGACGCGGCTCTTTCACACGGCACGGAGACGGGTTCTGCGGAGGTTCCAGCTGCTCCTGCACGGGGCTCTGTCCACAGCTGTTTTTAATTGAGCCGATCCGCAGGTTCCCACACTCTCACGCTCTTTTTTTCCGCCGGAACGGTTCAGTTGCTGCCATCCAAATGCCCCCTTTTCCTTTCCCCAGTCAAGAGGAAAGGACTTAATTTGTAGCTCTGGAACGCCGGCTTGGCCATTTCGACTGTTACCGAAAGCATGTGAAAAACGAACGAACGATTTCACAAATGCAGTCCAAACTGTTTAGTTTTTTTTAAACTCGACATATTTTTTTCCTATCCACCTTGTCGATTTTCCCTGGTGAGCGCATAAATATTATCTAAATAATACAAGGGAATTATGGAAACGCTGCGGTTCCCGTTTTTTTTGTTTTCATGCTCCTGCCAGGTGATAATGAGCAACATGTGGTGCAAGAGCTGCAATTCAAATAAAACTTTAAAACTTTAAAGAAACAAAAGCAGGCAAAAAACCCTTTCAATGATTTTGAGCGAAAAGCAAATTAACCTATCGCCGGCAAATTAGACTTAGTACTCTCTTAACTTCACACGTCGACCAAGCAACCAGACAACGTGAAACCGAAAAACAGACATCGTTGCTTTTCTGACTGTTGTGGATACCTCAGCATAGAGACGCAAATTAAAAAAAGGAAAAGCTATGGAGTATGAGTGCGCCCACCCCCCCCCCAAAAAAAATTTAAGGTATTTACAGAATGTCCAGAAATCACTCATAAATAAAGGTGGCGCCCTACCTAAGGAACGTTCCCGGCTTAAAGTGCACAGCAGAGGTTTGTCTTGACTAATGCAAGGACGTTTTCTCCCAGTACGCACGGCCATGGAGGACACAAAGGCGATCCCCTGCTGTGGAGCTCAGACCGCTGGGCAGGGCAGCTTATGAAAGCAAAATCCTCTGACGTGAAATCGACACCAGTGCAGACACACACACGCACGCACGCACACACACACACTGACACACCCACACACACGCACTCACACACACTCACACACACATCCACACGCACGCACACACACACACTCACACCCATACACACGCACTCACACACACATCCACACACTCACACACGCACACACACACACACATACGCGCACTCACCCACATATACCCACTCAGACACATACACATACACGCACACACAGAGGAACACACACACACATACATGCACACACACACACGCACATACACACACAAGCACACACACATATACTCACACAGAAACATACACACAATCGCACTCACACATACACAAGCACACACACACTCGCACAGACACACACACAGAAACACACGCACACACACACTCACAGAAACACACGCGCACACACGCGCACACACACTCGCCACACACACAGAAACACACGCACACACACACGCATACACACACTCGCACACACACAGAAACACACGCACATACACTAGCACACACACACTCGCACACACACACACACACACACACACACAGAAACACACTCACACACGCGCACACACACACTCGTACACACACACACACACACACACACACACACAGAAACGGCTCCTTCAGCGGAGACGCTAACAGGAGCTGATGTTATTGTGCAGAACACTGAGCGAGGACACAGTGATTTAAGACATTCCCCCTCAGAGCAGCAGAGCAGCCCAACTATAGCCAAGGAGGAGGAGGGGAAAAACACAGCTGAAAAGCTCTCCACATGGATGGTAAAGTATCCGCTTTGGTTGTCATTATCGTGAATGGGAGAAGCTATAAAGATCCATTTCTTACGATAAAATAGCTTAGCTTGCTCAAAAAAGGAAAGAAATAATAAAAAACTGTAGGATCTGGTTTGCAGGGCAGCCTCGATCAAGCAATACCGCCCCATGTCCCCAAAACTCAAACTCAAACTGTAGCTACTTCTCTCAGGTGGAGATCAATGCCTACCCAGCCTGTGGGAACAATGGAACAGTCCAGCTCTGCACACCTAGGCTGTGCTGCAGTGGTACGTTCCAGGTGTATCTGCATTCTGAGGCAAAGCACGGCGCTACCTGCTGAGGTTGGACATAGTGAGGTTGCAGTTGAAATTGTACTTCCCTCTAGGGTCTTTCGGCGAACGTATCCCTGGTTATGGGTACGCACTTTGTTGTACGTCGCTCTGGATAAGAGCGTCTGCCAAATGCCAATAATGTAAAATGTAATGTAATGTTAACTGGACCATTTGGTCTGCGTGTGCAGATTGGGGTGAGCCAGACTGCTTCCTTCGCCGAGATAAGAACGGGACTGTTTTATTTGCTGAGATTAGAACGGGACTGTTTTATTCACTGAGATTAGAACGGGACTGTTTTATTCACTGAGATTAGAACGGGACTGGTCGTTCCGCAAAATCAAGATTAGCTGGACTGTTTTGTTCCAGCGGTTCTGCTCACCGCGTCAGCAAGACACAAAGAAAAATCACACAAATGCTCTCATGACTGAGGAGCACAGCTTGGTCATGCAAACATTCACATTCATTTTTATCAAAGAATAAGAAAATGGAGATTTTTTCCCCTGATGAAATGAAGTAGAAGTCAAAGTCAGACACGGGCGCCCAATCATGCCGTGGAGGGCCGCGAGTACGCGGGCTTCCACTCCAACCGGTCACTTCACCTGCTGATTTCGCTAATTACCACCTTCAATCAGAGAAGAGGGAACCAATTAGTGAGCTCTAGTGGGCAGATGCCGCGATTGGTCGGAGTGGAAAACCTGCGTGCGTGGCTCGTGATTGGCCGCTCCCGCTCCACAAGGTCAGTTCATCATCACCAGCGGCTTCGGGGGCGCGCGCGGCGGGTGGGAAAGCAATCTGCACTCAGCCGGCCGAAAAGCCGCCCCTCCTCGGGCACGGACTGAGATTACTATTGGACCTTTGGATCGGTACGCCGATGACCCGTCGTGTGGAGGAATATCACGGAGCCCCTCGTCGAAGAGCGCCGGGGCAGTCAATAAAACCAAGCCTCAGGCTTCTTTATCATTTGCACCTGCTGGTAACCTCAGCAGAAATGATGGGGAGAAGGGGGGGGGGGGTCATACTACAGAAGAGCTGCAGACACACTCTAAACCTCCTCCCCCCCCCACCCCCGGCGCTGAAACGAGGCGCGCTGGCCGAAAGCTCGCACGATTTTATTCCGTCACTGCCGCCGACCCGTGTGACCTCTCCCTGCACCACTGAATCCTCCACGCATGAGCCTGTCAAGGGTGTCCCGAACAGAGCAGCTCTCCTGTCCCGCGTACAGAGCCGGTCCGCATCGCTTAAATTTCACACATGACCCATTTCAGCCGGACCCTCACCAGAGCGGCCCAGAGCACACGCGCGCTTACCCTTCCCCTGGAACACGCTACGCCCATCCCCGTGTTGAAGGCAGTGCCCCCAAATCACGGGCTACGAACCCAACGGTGGAGAGTCGAGGGGCGCCAGTTCCGCGCCAAAGCCATGTAACCGTGACAACCCACATCTATCACACCACCTCACGTCTAATAATCATCATAATGAAATATTACATTCTGATTACAATCCAATATAAATTCCTTTGGGGAGAAGAAGCGACATGCCGGGACTATGCGCCGATCAAACATTCCCTTTCAATCCGCTCTGAAATTCACGCTGAGGACCATCGTTTGAGGACCCCGCGATCGCGGCCGCAGCCTGGTGGCTTCAGGAGAGAGGGGAGCGTAACCGTCATTTCCGCCGTCTGGGAAACGCACAGCAAAGTGCATCTCAATGAGAGGACGGGGCAGTGTGGGGGGGGGGGGGGGGGACTCCAGCCACGTCCAAACAGGATACGCGGTGCATCGCGATGATCTTGCGGGGGGCGTTGTTCACACGAGGACGGCTCGGAGGCGCTGACATCCCGAAAAAGGCCGAGGGCGAGCGATGGGGCGGCCTGTAGCGTAGCGGTTAAGCTAAATGACTGGGACACGCAAGGTCGGTGGTTCTAATCCCGGTGTAGCCACAATAGGATCCGCACAGCCGTTGGGCCCTTGAGCAAGGCCCTTAACCCTGCATTGCACCAGGGGAGGATTGTCTCCTGCTTAGTCTAATCAACTGTACGTCGCTCTGGATAAGAGCGTCTGCCAAATGCCAATAATGTAATGTAATGTAATGTCCCGTGGATGACGGATCTCGTACGAACGTGGGAGAATAAGGAGCAGGGGCATTGCCCTGACTGTTACGGTAATACCTCTCAAGCCTCTGTCCAAACCACAGCCCCCGCACGATACCTCGACGGGGCTCACAAAAAAAACCCTGTGTGTTTTTTCTCTCCACGCTTCTCCGGGCTCAGCGGAGAGAAGACCGTAATCCTGCTGAGACGGCTCGGAGGATGCGCGCCCCGCCCGCCCGCCGCCTTTTCCCACGTGAAGACCGCGCGCCGTGAGGCGACCCGGCCTTTTAAAAAAAACACGCGTCTCCTCGCAAGTCCTTCAGGCGCGTAAATGCCTCCTTCATCCGAAGGAAACTAATACGAAGAGCGGCGTCCGAACGGCAGCCTTCCTGAGCGCCAGAAGAACGGCTCGCCGGCCACCGGAAATCAATGCAGTCATCGCTACGCGATTAAAAGCGGATTAGGAGTGGACGACTGCCATTGATGGAACGGTGCGGTATTGCCAGGTGACTTCAGCACTCTTCACCTCTCTCAATGGCCCAAGTACGCTGGCCTCCAACGCCGCTTTAGTCATTCTCCTGCGGATGCTCTCATCGAGATGACTCATGGTTCTAGCAGTTACGAGTCCTGCACATTGAGTACCCAATTTATATTAACTACTAAAGCAAATGCAAGAAAGGCCCTCAAGGGAACAAAAAGTAGTGCTCCAAAGGAACTTAGTTAGTATCGCTTAATGTCACCCAATAGCAGGTCCATGAGCTAAACTTTCCCGGGCACATGCGGCTCAATGTAATTCTTTTTCAAATAAAATTAAGCGCAGGCTTAAGAGTTTCATCGTTTTTAGGCCAAGGCTTCGTCAAAACATTCACAGGGCACCAAGGCCATAGGAAGCAGCAAGGCCAAATTCATCAAATGTGATTTGGGCTTCAATGCCAAAATGCAAATTGTAAAAGCACTTAAGCCACTGTCAAAAGTCAATCGAAAAAGAAGCATACAACTAATAAATTCTTCATAACAAATTCTTATGGCGGCACGGATGGTGCAGTGGGTAGCACTGCCGCCTCACAGCAAGGAGGTCCTGGGTTTGAATCCCTGTCGGCCGGGGCCTCTCTGTGCAGAGTTTGCATATTCTCCCTGTTTACTCTGGTTTCCTCCCACAGTCCAAAGACATGCAGGTTAGGCTGATTGGAGAGTCTAAATTGCATGAGTATGAGTGTGTGAGTGAATGTTGTGTACGCCCTGCAATGGACTGGCAACCTGTCCAGGGTGTATTCCTGCCTTTCGCCCAATATATGCTGGGATAGGCTCCAGCCCCCCTGCAACCCTGTTCAGGATAAACGGGTTAAGATTATGCATGGATGGTTGGATGGAAATTCTTATACCATAACACATAAATATGGCAGGTGCCTGTCAATCCTCAGATTGCATGAGGATGGCTGTAGACACCTCTAATATTTACCCTTATGTTTTTATTTTCTGCATTATTCTATTTATTCTGCGCTACTTTCAAAAACTACTGTTAAACATCTAGCTTATCGATACCTAAACTGATCACTGGAGAACCATATCTTTGAGTAAACAGTTCTCTGTTATCCACAAGCCACTCTGGCCAGTAGGTGAAAAATGTTAAAGGTACAACAGGTAAGATTTCTGTGTTAAAACATTGTTACAAGACCATTGTAAATCCCTTCCTATCATTGAGATTTACAGTGGTCTTGTAACACTGCTATTTGGTACTACTGTTCAAAAGCTACTGTTCAACGTCTAGCGAGCCAATGGAGAACCATTCTGTGAGTAAATGGTTGTCCGCTATCACAGTGAACTCATTTCAGAAAAGCAGTTACAGAGTGGAAATGGTACAATAGGTAATTTCGGACTGCTAATGGTCAAGAGAGGAATTGCAAACATCCTAAAACCACAACACTGTTTCTCCCGTTGAACGTTGAAACCCCCCATGCCATTGTCTGTGGCAATTAGAACCAAATTTCAATCAAATATCGGTGCGTCAACTGTATATTTTGAAACCCGAATTTAAGGACTATAAACACAGACCGAGGGTGAGTCAACAGGTCAGTGAGCCTTTTTCAATGACAGAAAGGGATTGGTCTTGGAACAATGTTTGAACAATGGAACAAAAATCTTACCTATTGTACCTTTAAGGATTTCTCACGGGGACACTCTCCTTTTTTTGTCGATGTGGCTACACCCAGCAGGCTCAGGTGAAACGCTTGAGAGCACAATGCAATAGCGCAGGGCCCACTACCGGGACCCTGAGCCTGGAGCCCGGGTGATGAACATACCGTGGGGGAAATGGCTGCTGAACCGCCTTATTATTTCCAGGAGTGGATACCGGTGACTTAATTTATCCCCCTCCAGAGACACCACAGCCATATGCACCGCGTATGAGGCGAGGGAGAAATGACAGGGCAGGAAGGTATTATTTTTAAAGAGCATTAATGCAAAGATTCAGGGCATCCGTGATGGTGAGCGAATGGCCTAATTGTCCTAATGGTGTAATTCCAGGCGTGTAGCAGTGCCACACTTTACATTACGTTACAGGCATTTAGCAGACGCTGTTATCCAGAGCGACGTACGACGGAGTGCAGATCGAACACAGGGACGAGTGCGATGAGGACCCTAGAGGAAAGTACGGTCCTAGCGTGACCACAGATACAATTTAAGCCCGTGAAGAATACCTCGCCTTACCAAACTAGCCGTACCACGGTTGGCAGCTAGACTACAACAACAACTATTGACAAGCGCTATTATAATCTATGGCATACACACAAACACATGGACCATTGAAAACCATCCCACTTGCCAAGAAAATAAAAGAAAATTTACTCAAAAGAGTACGTTAATTTGGCCATCGCCCGCACGCAGAGGGTGACTGGTGTCATTCAGGACACACACACGGGCACGTGACGCACATAATGCTGCCTTTTTCGGCCCCTGTTCCGGCCGAGCGCCCCATTGAAAGCGCTGAAAGCCGCGTCTGTCCATAGAGAGAGCTCGATCCCGGCCCTTCTCAATGGCCGAACGCGGTGGCCTGTTTGGGCCACAGAAAGGGGGCTTGTGAGGGGACTCCCGTTGGCAGACTTCAATGAAAAATCACTCCCGGGCTGAATGGGCTTGCGTGTCTCGCGAACTCGGCCCCGTGCGCCAGTATCCTGCGTGGCGTATCGAGTCCTCTGGCGTCGCCCCCCGCCCTCGACCCCCCGATGGGGCGGTGAGCTCCGAATGGCACCATTCAGCGGGCGCAGAAAGGAGGCACGGGGGTCCGCTCCGGAGTCGACACGCACGGGGGACCGCCCCTTCCCATGCGCAGCTGCACCCCTGCACAATCGCCCACTATCTACCGGGGTGTGAAATTAACCCCCGCCACCGGGCCAAAAGCCGGTCAGATTTTCATTGCGGCTGGTCGGATTTTCTGCTCGAGCAGCCAGGTGGGAGGCTACCGGTCAGGTTGTGCTGTATTGTAAGAGGTCATACGACTGATAAAATGGCTGCCGATTTTTTGAATCCACAAGCCACTCTGGCCCCAGTGGGTGAAAACGTTCATTTCAAGCCCTGCTAATTTACCCACAGTGCCTTAGGAAAACCTGTAGCGTCGGAAAAAGGCTTCTCCACCTCGCGGTACCGGGTCACGTCCTCGGCGACAGGGACAGGGATGGGGGGGTCAGACGGTCTCAATTTTGGGGTCTTGAGCCACAGGAACCAGCATGGATTGGGCGTCAGTGCCGATTACTCCTCCAAATATGCTGAACTCTTCTTCTTTTATGGGACAAAAGGGGCTCTTATCGAGTTCACCGCAGTGTGTGCGGTCGTCCGGCAGCTTCAGAGAGGCCATTAAAGCGACTGTCTCACCCCTCAGACCCGCTGTCACATGCCTGCGCACACCGTCTCTTCAGGGTTCTTTCGCGTCCTCGGCGAATGCCACAGCGCTTCGTGTGGCGGAGAAGGGACCGGTGACGACGGCAAAAGGTTGAGATCAATCGAGTGCGCTCACCTCATTAAAGGAACGGCAGAGAGTTCGTTTTTTATTTTTATTTTTTTAGACGATGTTTATAATAGAAATTGGCGTGGGATGCCTCCGTTACACGTTTTCCGTGTCCCTTCTAATTACTTTCCGGACCGCCAGCGAGAGGCAGCGGGTAGCCTCCATGACAGAGAGCCCGTTTAAGTCCGATGTCGTCCCCCCCCCCCCACCCAAGCGACAGAATCTCTGACCAGCCCCGTTGACCAATCAAGCACCTCCCATTATTAAGCAGAAAGCCAGCAGAGTCGAGGTAGTTATGACTCACATACTCAATTTTAGTCAGCGATCGCAGTCCCCTCCTCTGCAACAGTCTGCTCACTTCTCGCACGCTTCCACGCGAACAAATCACGGAGCAAGTCACGGCGAACAACTCATCTACGCTAACGGATTGGCGGGCTAATTTCAGACCGGTGTTGCCAGCCTCCTTAGCATGGCACGGGCAGCATCAGATTCACGTTGCGCAAACGTCCACAAGGTCCAGCGCCTTCACGGTAAGGGTTTGAAGGCGGGAGGCAAGGCGAGACGTTACCCAATCAAATCCGGCTACGCCCCTTGCCGAATTGCCGCTCCTGTGATCTGAGGCCCATGTCAGAGTGCCAAGGTGGCTTTCCCTCTGTTGTCTGTTCAAGTTTCCCCGAGATCCAGACCGTTCTCGACAACCCTACACCTCCCTATACCCACCTGAGGGGCAGCAGCAGCATACATGGACTTTCTCTTCTGAAGCTGTTTTCTTGCCCCGGGAAGCCTGTATGGAGTCATGTTGTGAGAGTTTGGCAGAGGTGGAATTTGGACATCCTCCAAGACTGCTAATGTGCCGAAGGATGTATGAAACATTACTTCTGGACAGTAGGCCATGACTGGGTCCTGACTGTATCTGAATTGTAGTTTTTTTCCGAATGGTTTCAAAAAGCCCTGTGGCAATCTTCGGATTTCATTTCATTTTAACTCCTTTGCATCCATTGTCTTTGACCTCAACACACGGATTTGAAGTTGCAGTGTGACCATTCTTTTGTCAACACTGAACCCTTTTGTGTCGGCGGAAAATTACAAAGAGTACCCAACATAACGCAAACACAATTAGCCCAATGGAATTGATGGTAAACCGCAACCCAACAAACCCACAAACTCCGACATTCCAATTATTTATCCATAACGCCTGAACCGAATCTAGGTTTGGAAAGCAAGAATGAATTGTGTATGGCGGAGAATTCCTTGTCGACCACAGAAAACGAAATGCATTATTCATTAAAATGTGAAACATGGATATGCTGTGGAATCAACTTTGACTACATTAGCCAGAAATAACGCTCTGGGTTCTTGTTCAACAGCCTAGATTCACAACATAAAACACTCTTTGAGCCTTCTGTTTTTTTCTTCTGTTTTTTGGACCATTGAAAACCATCGCACTTGCAAAGAAAATAAAATAAAATGTACCATAACAGTACATTAACTCGGCCCGTCACCCACACGCAGAGGGTGACTGGTGTCATTCAGGACACACACGGGCACGTTACACACGCAACGCTGCCTTTCGGCCCCAGGATGGGACGGCCCCGTATACCGCGTGTCCGTCCGTCTGAACGAGCGTGGAAAACATCCATCCATCCATCCATCCATCCATCCATCCATCCATCCATCCATTATCTGAACCCGCTTATCCTGATCAGGGTCGCAGGGGGGCTGGAGCCTATCCCAGCATACATTGGGCGAAAGGCAGGAATACACCCTGGACAGGTCGCCAGTCTATCTCAGGGCACACACACCATTCACTCACACACTCATACCTACGGGCAATTTAGACTCTCCAATCAGCCTAACGTGCATGTCTTTGGACTGTGGGAGGAAACCGGAGTACCCGGAGGAAACCCACGCAGACACGGGAAGAACATGCAAACTCCGCACAGAGAGGTCCCGGCCGACGGGGATTCGAACCCAGGACCCTCCTTGCTGTGAGGCGACGTGGAAAACACGAGCGTGAGAAACATTCCGGCAGAGGTGAAGTAGAGGTTCTTTCTCCGCAGATCTCCACATCCCCGCTCCTGCTGCGCTCTCTGCTGCAGCTTCACAGACCCCGGGTCTCCGTTCCATAAGCCTTCCTCCACCGGCAGCTTAAGTGCCAGAAACCAGACTCTTGCTGCGGGGCTTCGAATAAAGTGGGCCGACCCTACTGCACACACACACACACACACACACACACACACACGTGGTCCCGCGCTCCTAAACGCCGCACAGCTCCGAAACACCATTTGCATTTCTCCCCCATGCATGCGTTGCTTTGGAGACCAAAAAAAAAAAAAAGCCTATTTATTTTTTTGCACACTTCACTTGACAGCATAATTTATGAAAAACAAGACTTAAAAGGCTACGGCTAAAAAACCGAAAATAGAAAAGACTAGAATGCAAAGAGGTAAGGTGAGGATAAGGCTTACCCGGTACCGAATAGCTGGATGCAAATTACTGGCAAATCACTGCAACCCAATCATCACCCTGCAGAGGAATGCTGCATAATTAAACTGGCCTTTTTAACAAACATTGCCTATTAATTTGACCAGCAGGTGTGAGAGCAGCCCCCCTAGGAAAGGCGAGGTCAAACGCATTGAAATGCTAATGCCTCCCCGTTGCTCCGGGCTGCTAGGTGGGAAATGCAAATGAACAGTTCTCCTGTTAAATGTCAAGCTGTCGAAACCGACGCATTTCCAGCGCACGTGACAAACGCTTTTCGCCCCGCTATTCATCAAACCCAGGAGCGATCGCCGTCCGTCCGACTCCATCGGACCTCCCTGTTCACGTACTCCAACTGAGAGGGAGAGGAATTTCCTGAATAATTTCGCTGAATAACCAAGGAATTTCACGTCAAAGTGACTTTCTTCTGATGCAGGGTTTAATAGTAATAATAATTCGCCATTCGGCTGACACATTACCGAAAGCGACTTACAGTTGATTAGACTAAATACAATCCCCCCCCCCCCCCCCCCGAGCAATGTGGGGTTAAGGGCCTTGCTCAAGAGCCCAACAGCTGCACAGATCTTATCGTGGCAAATACCAGGGCTTGAACCACCAACCTTGCAGGTCCCACCACACCACAGGCTCCTCAGCAGTCTTGATGAAGCCAAAAACACTAGATAATTGAAGCTAAAATAAGCCAAATATTATTTAAAAGGATACATCCCACTGCGGAGCGTGTTCTTGTGAAACAGTGGTATCTTCTGGAGCTAATAATAGTGGAATTTCGAGAGTCCAGCCCAGTCACTGTGCAACCACAGGGCAATTGGAATTCTTGCATTTCTGACAGCAAAAAAACCCCCAAAAAAACAGGATATTGAGGCCAGGCTGTAGTTTACATCATCGTCCTTTCTACCATTTCCAAACTAAAAAAAAGAGGCACTGATTTTGTGTAGCCAAAGTGTCTGAGAAAGATAAGGACTGTCACTTCTGTCTCCTCTCAGCCCCTCCAGTGCAGAACAGAGCGGAAAGGCAAACTATCCCTGTGCTTGTGCCTGGGTCTTTTCTCAACCTTTATTTACACAGGGGTATGTTGACTGAGCACACATGCTCATTTACAGCAATGCCCTGCTAAGTCCCCCCCTGCCAAAGCAGCCAAACCTGCATGTCTTTGGACTGTGGGAGGAAACCGGAGTACCCGGAGGAATCCCACACAGGCAGGAGTTGGGCACGCACACTCCACAACAGAAAGGTCCGGGCGACGATTCAAAACCAAGACCACTGCTTTGAGGCGCAATGGAATATACTCCAAAAAGAAATACACAAAGTA
Source organism: Conger conger (assembly GCF_963514075.1). Classification (NCBI taxonomy): domain Eukaryota; kingdom Metazoa; phylum Chordata; class Actinopteri; order Anguilliformes; family Congridae; genus Conger; species Conger conger. Next base: position 7,908,679 of record NC_083764.1, read on the forward strand.
TATAAGCGATGAAAACCGGCAAAGACATGTACATTCAGACACTGAAGAAATTCTGAATGGAGCGAGGCACCATCGCAGAACACACTGTCCATTCTGGGATGCCGGGCTTCGCTGCTGAGCCTTCTGGAGGTGTCGTGGGCCCAGCTCAGCGAAACGGCGGTGACGGAAGGTGCCCACTTGACAACCCCTGTGAAATAATCGCATTAGCACCCTTTTGGCTGAGGTATAATGTTGTTCGCTGTCAGCCTTCATGCACAGCCCCCTAATTATGAACACGGAGGAAATGAACATCACATCCTGTGTAATGTAAAATGGCATTTCTTCTGTACTGCTTCCTCATAGCTCGCACAGGAAAAAACATATATCCGGTCAGCTTGTACATCTCTCTGCCTTTAAACCCACTGTGATAAAAAAACAGACCCATTGCACCGGGCGACCCAGCATCTCTGCAGGTTCAGACCATAAAGCCGGAGCCGGCATGCCTATCTGACCCTGACCCGGTCCACATCCCGTGGGCTGTAGGCAAGTCCACATCGCGTGGGCGTGTTGCAGCTCTGATGAGTTAAGCCTCTGGAATGGACCAACGGGAGGAGATCAGTTAGACCCATATACCCTACTGAGAAAAAAAAACGCTCAAGCTAGGTTTTGAAACGGCTGGTAGCTGCTTGACCAGTTCAGGCCAGCTTACTGTTGTAGTCCCTGGCTCAAGTAATTAACCTGATTATCTCTCAGGGCTAAAACTGGAAAGACAAGAGCCTCATTGTCAACATGGTTTGACCACATAGCTAAATGGTAAATAGTTGGAAATTATACAGTACCTTTATCCAAAAGCGGTGTATAATTGATGCTTCTCATTCACCCATTCACACACACACACTCACCAATGGCGATTGGTCCCATGCAAGGCACCAACCAGCTCGTCAGGAGCATTTAGGGGTTAGGTGTCTTACTCAGGGACACTTCGACACAGCCCGGGCGGGGGATCGAACCGGCAACCCTCCGGCTGCCAGACGACTGCTCTTCCCACCTGGGCCAAAGTCGCCCCATGAAGGTTTGTTCTGAAAGCTGCTGTTTCTGGTCCAGCTGGACTTCACAGCAGGGTCCTCAGCTAGAGGAGGCTCAGTGGCAGGGAGGAGGCTCAGTGGCAGAGCTCAGTGGCAGGGTGGTGAGGAGGCTCAGTGGCAGGGCTCAGTGGCAGGGTGGTGAGGAGGCTCAGTGGGAGGGTGGTGAGGAGGCTCAGTGGCAGGGTGTGGAGGAGGCTCAGTGGCAGGGAGGAGGTTCAGTGGCAGGGCTCAGTGGCACGGCGGGGTGGGGAGGAGGCTCAGTGGCAGGGCTCAGTGGCAGGGTGGTGAGGAGGCTCAGTGGGAGGGTGGTGAGGAGGCTCAGTGGCAGGGTGGGGAGGAGGCTCAGTGGCAGGGTGGGGAGGAGGCTCAGTGGCACGGCGGGGTGGGGAGGAGGCTCAGTGGCACGGCGGGGTGGGGAGGAGGTTCAGTGGCACGGCGGGGTGGTGAGGAGGCTCAGTGGCACGGCGGGGTGGTGAGGAGGCTCAGTGGCACGGCGGGGTGGTGAGGAGGCTCAGTGGCAGGGCTCAGTGGCGGGGTGGGGCGGGGGTCAGCGGGTCTCGTTGCTGGCCAGGCGGCTGTAACCTCACCCAGAGGCAGACTCAGGGGACACGAGGAGCCCTGGATACAGAGGCCGCTTTATACCGCCGCTCCCCGCGCACAAAGGCGTCTCTGTGCCCTTATTCAATTAGCCCGGCAGATGAAGCATTTCGTGTCTTCGGGCGGCCTTTGCAGCATTCTGCTCCGCGGGAGCGACCCGATTTCCCCACCCTGGAACCCCGCCACGCCGGAGAGCCGGATCAAAGAGAGCTCCATTCATCACTGGAGCATTTTTCTCGACTTAAAACTCGAAATCACTGTTGTTTTTATTTCTCCCTATACCGTGAAGCCCCTATAGTTCGGTGTGAAAACATTTTATTTTATTTAAGTTAGGAGAAGGGCCTAAGGGAACAGTGGGAATGGAGTTTTCTCTATGAACTAAAAAGGCAGCTGTTTGCAGTATTTCGTCTACATTACCGAAAGTGATAAAATTACAATTGTGCAATATTAAAGGGGCTCCATGACAACAGCAACATAATTAATTAGAACAGTGTTTTAAGTTCTTCTTCCCTAGTTCATCCTAAGGTGCCTAAGGTTTTAAGTTGACATTCAAGGTTGGAAGAACGTTACAAATTAATTTTTCCTGCTCACCCCGTGTCTTGAGTTCTTCCCTAACCACCCGGGAAAATGGCCAAAAAAATGCCACCTATACATAATAATCATGTCATTAATTAGGATTTATAAGCTGCTCAAGTGCAAGAACGTTTGGGCAGTGCACCAGACTATGCTTAACGGAAAAGAAAGACAATGAAGTCGAGTGCAATTTGTAGAGACGAACAGCTAGCTCTTCAAAATATAGGCCATCTGTTCCAGACATCTAGTCAAGACATTCTGATGGGAACATACACACATTGGGGGGTCATTTCAGAACATGACCACTAATTACTAAATTCATAATTACTCAATTAGCCATAACATTTATGCCAGCTGTCACTTTAGCAACAGTTCTTGAAAAGCACACAAATGACAGCTGAAGACTGTTCTTGTGTCCCTAAATATAAAACCCTAATCTACGAGTGAACCAGTGCTGGTGTGAACCGCCAGTTAGTAATTGCCAGAAAAACAAAAACCTGCATAAACCCCGGCCCTCCAGGACCTGAATTGCCCACCCCTGATATTGCCAGATTATATACGTAGGCCATAATCTTATGCATACTACCCCCCAGCAAAATGAGAGCAGACAGGGGCTGATTAATCAAGATGGATGGGACAACACTATAGGATTCAGACCAAAGCAAACGCCGGAGCTGAACGGCCAACGCGATGATGCATCTACCGCTCGCCTGATTCATTTAAGCAATTTTCTGAATGACCGTTTCCTTGGCGGAGCGTTCGGAGAGTTATTTGCGGGGATGCCACAGCTTCGGAAACCCTGCCCCCCCCCTCCGCCCCCACACTCCCCCCTCCGCGGCCTCACCACCGAGCGTTCCCAAATCCCAGGAAAAGCGCACAGAATTTCCACGCTGAAATTCCGAGCAGCATTCCCGAATCCCAGGAAAAGCGCACAGAATTTCCGCGCCGAAATTCCGAGCAGCGGCCTCACGCGACGCTCTTCTCCTGCGCCGCTCCTCAGAACAATGTCCGACGCGGGAATTCTGTTCGGAGCCGAAATGACGGTCTCGGCTACAAACAGCCTTAAAACAGCAACGAGCAGCGAGCCTGAAAGGAGCTCTGCCGCGCGTCTGGTTTCCGTGCCCGGCGCAGAAACGTGTACGCGGAGCAGGAACTCTGCGGAAAGATTCCTTTAATTGGAAAGCTGCCTGCAGCCTGGTCGTGCGGGGCAGGCTGCATCTGATAAACACCTTTGATGAAATAAAACCCGGAGACGGGAAAAGCACAGCAGTAAAAAGCCGTGCTTACACGGCAATTAATTTCTAAACCCTCTCCATCTGTCGAAAAGTATTAGACTGTCCTGTTAGCTGAGAAAAACAGAAAAACATGTAAATGTGGTTCTGTAAAAAGAAACACTAAAAAAAACAGACCTCTTCATTAAACGTTAAAAGTTCTGGTTATTTGAATAAAAGTCCACCCCCCCCCCCACCCCACCCCACCCCACCCCCATCCCTTAAGTAGCGCATTCCTCTGTGGTTGTTATTTTCTCGGCAGAGTTGCAGAAAGATGCACATTCACAGGGAGATGCTCATTTCCAGCTCTGCTTGTCAAAAGCAGGCACTGTCTGTTGCACTGTCTGCAGCACTGTTTGTAGCATTGTCTGTAGCACTGTCTGCAGCACCGTCTGTAGCATTGTCTGTAGCACTGTCTGTAGTACTGTCTGTAGCACTGTCTGTAGCACTGTCTGCAGCACCGTCTGTAGTATTGTCTGCAGCACTGTCTGTAGTATTTTCTGTAGCACTGTCTGTAGTATTGTCTGTAGCACCGTCTGTAGCACTGTCTGTAGTATTGTCTGCAGCACTGTCTGTAGTATTTTCTGTAGCACTGTCTGTAGTATTGTCTGTAGCACCGTCTGTAGCACTGTCTGCAGCTTTGCTGCGATCTGATCTGTGCTGGACTCCCGGGGGGAGAGAAAAGTCCCTACACAACTATTACCTGAGGTCACGCTCACAGAGGTCACTTCCTCAAAAATACTCCCTCAAGCCAGACTATTCCTGACTATTCCTGACTATGCCAGACTATTCCTGTCTGGCTGGGGCTATTCTCATAGCCTGTAGGTTTATGCTCTGTGATTAAACTGCCATTCCTCATTCCTCAACAAAATAGGGGGTTATAACATGGCTTTATAGCTATGTTATCCTGTTAATTATATCAGAAAGTATAGCATAGCTTCATAGTGGGGGGAAAAGAGACATAAACAATGAGGCTCTTTTCTTTAGTTTCAACCCTGAGAGATAATTTGGTGAATTACTTGAGTCAGAGAGTACAACAGTAATCTTTTCTCTGTTTTACTAAAAGTCTACATACAGCATGGAAAAAATGGAAAGGACAAAGCTGCAGTCAGTGGTTGTGTGTGCAGAGAACGTTCTGGACAAATGACTTGTGGCAAGACCTGGATCTCTATCTATAGCGTCTAAGCAGTGCACTAACAAAAGGGCGACCGGTTAAATTTGAGACTTGGGCCTCCGCGCGGAGCAAATTAAAACCCTGCGAAATACGCGTCCCCAAGCCGTGTTTACATAGCCGGCAGTCTGCATTCTGAGCAGTCGCGGGAGGTTTCAGATATCCCGTCTGAAAACCGAAACATCAAACAGCTGCAGCCAAACTCGACAACACAACCGCCGTCTTTTTATAGAATTACAACCCTTACCTTGGGCTGGCGCTCAGCGCCGCTCCAAACAACGGACTGGGTTACGGGACTGTTTTACAAAATCCTCCGATATCGGGTTACGCGATCTGTGTGCACTTAGCCTACATCTTGCCCACGACCCCATTTTATGACGGGGTATGGCCTACGTTGAATGGAGCCGGCTCAATAACAGTCCGTCCCTCATGGTCTCTCTCTGCAGACTCAGGCACAAATGTCTACTCATCAGGTGTAATGCGCCTAGATCATCTCCTGTATTGTGTCAAAAAACCTCCTTGTTCGGGCACAGGTCTCACACCATTGGCATTAAACCAATATGATGTATGATGTATTTGTTGGTCTCATACATCAAAGTGTTAAGTATTTTCAGAGGACACATAAAATGGTGAGGGGCATACATTTAAGAAATATATATTTAACTAAGCTTAACCTGTGCAGAAATACACGTTTCCTGTTTGACTACTAGGCACTGCCTCATCTGTATTCAACTTGACGGTTGCTGTTCCCTTTTAAAATACATCAATCCAAAACTGTTCCCTAAACAACATTGTGCATTGATGTATTGATGTGAAATAAAAGATGTCATCAAAGTATCACTGAGATATTTATGCCCGTGCAATCCATTCACTACACACGCCCTTCTGCATTCAAATTAGACTAATCTGATAAAAGGGTACACTACATCTTTGGGAGACATGATGGTAGCTGAAGTATAAATAATGGGTTACCGTCACTGCCTTGATCTGAGACTAAATGATTTTGAGGTCACCTCTGACAGGTTTCATTCATTCCAGCTGCCACAGTCTGCTAGCTTGCTGAGATTAACTCCTTCCTTCAAAGTTCATCCAAGAACACGCAGTAAAAAAAGGTACAAAATGTGCCAAACAAGGTTCAGATGCTTATGACTGGGGTGGTACGCTATAAGTACATAAAACTGTACCCCAACCCAACAATATATTATTAATGTATCCCTTTTTTCTCGTGAAAGGTACTTATTAGTTCCAAAATAGAACATAATTGTACCTTCTTGGTGCATTTGGGAAACTGAACGTTTATTTCAGAGAGTGTACATTCTACACCATTACAAAAATAACACCTCTAACACTTATTAAGTATATTATTTTATCCCCATTCTGCCTGTGATGATGTATCAGTACAGCCAAAGAGAAATTGTGGACAAACGCTGCATCGCCATTCTCATCATGATTATTATTATTTTTTAAATGACTGGATCCAGGAACTGAACACTTTGAGGCCAAAGGTCAAAGGTTGCCCATATCTAGAGCCAGTGAGCCAAGAATGTGGCAAATATTAGCCCAAAGAGCAAGTGCTCATAAAATGTTATTTGCACAAGGGGACAAGACTTAGAAAAACACACAAAAATGTTGGGTTTTTTGCAGACACAAGCCAGAATTTGGTTGAATACAATTACAGCAGACACCTTTTGCCTATGCTGGAACCTTACAGAAAATCTGGCCTAAAATGTAGGGTGAATTCAGGTAATTTGTGACACTTCGATGGAAATTCAGCTGAGTCAGCCCTCACTGCCAGTCTAAATAACACTCAAAAAGTTCAAACCGAGTCCAAAATGACCTGAATTCATCCTAAATCATGTGCAGAAACAGTCTCCATGTTGCAATAGCATTCACTATACAGGATGTGCCTAGAGATGGTCAGTGACCTCAAAGAAAGCAGTTTATATCAGCAGACTTTGATAAACGTACCGAACGTGAGGTGAGAATTCTATGCACACCATAGAACCCGCATGCAATCATTGCGCCTATTCATCTGTGGGAAGAATATGGTTTTGGCACAGAAATGGACACGGCTGGGTGGGGCTCTCTCTCCAAGACGAATCAGGAGCAGTTTGCGCACATCTACAATCTAAACGTGGTATAGGAGGGGGCTTAATTACTGAAAGACGTGTTTACCTTCAGTTCTCTGTGCGGCGTACTACGATATATACGCTCCATTTTCAGGCAAAAGTGGGACAAGATGAATGTTAAGAAAAAAAGAGAAAATGATAAAAGTAAGGAGCAAGAAAACAGGACCGGAACTGCAGGCTGTCAGCTCGTCTGGCTGTAAAGTGGAGTTGACGTGGAGGGGGGATTTTGATGGCCTGAAACGTTCGCACAAAGCGCGGCGCGCTCTTCTCGCACAAAGTTGCAGAACCGACGTGGGCGCGCGCAACCTCGGAAGGCAGCGCCAGCCAGGAGTTCCGTACTGTAGCGCATCCATCACATTGCGGTGTGGAAAAAGCTCCGTCTGGTCCGTCATTGTGACTGAAAACCAAGCTAACCACAATGAAATCAAGACAGTGCTCGCTCTACCACCAGCTAGACCTTGAACGGAACATTGTTATTTATATATAGACATGGAATAACGAATCTGCCAACACCACAGCATACTATCTCACGTGCAAATTCCAATTAGCTAGCTACAGTATCAATGAGATCACAAATCCCTGGGAGGTAATTTATATAACGCCTGTGTCTTCCCAACTGTAAAGCTCAAACAAAAATGAATGTATTCCATGCAACTTACGCTGGCTCTACATGTTCGCCTGTGATTATTAGCAGTTGCGTATACCACTTTACTTATACATTGAGAATTCCCAGAAGATATAGCTAGCTAGATTGCTTTCTTTTTCGGATGGTGTAAATGTGGGTTCACGTAAAAATAGCCTGGTTACAGCTAACAGCTAGCTAACTTTTGATTTCGCAACTAGGCTGCAGTTATTCGAGCTGAATCAGCCATAAATACAGTGGCTTGATTGGGAGGGGGCTATCTAGCGGTGCTGTTTTCCAACATTATCTGATCACGGCACTGATCGCGTTATAGTTATTCGTGAAATCAAACGATGCTTTGTTTGCCTCCGCCGAAGACAGTACACTGCGCACTAGGTTTCCGATTTCACAAGCTCCCCCCCAAGCGGGTTCATCTGCCTGCACATTTTAAACGCGGCCACGCGTCCCATTTAAATGCGAATATCATGCAGTAGGCGAAACACAACATATTCGAATGACACATCTGAGAATGGCAAAGGATTCGCTAGCTAGCGTAGCAGTCTACTGAAATTTTCAGTGGGAAAACGTGTGCAGGCATTCCGGGGTACTTGGGTCTATCTTGCAGGATTTTCTAGCTTGTGATTGTCCCGGTATCCGACAGTGTATCATCGGGAATAATATAGATAGTCAGAAAGTAAAAATTTTCCACATTAAATAACTGTTCGTCTGCAACATAGTGCCATTTGCCATTTAACGTTACATAGCAAGCTATGTGGCTTAAAAATTTCAGATGAATGCATTAACGTTTGCAAAATTAAAAATTTTATTAGCTGAAGAACTAACGTTAACGCACTGGAGTGTAGCTTTAACATATCCCTTCCAATAGCTAGTTATCAATATCCAACAGAGAGATTTAGTTAGCTTAGATATGGAAAGAGGCGATGTATTTAGCTGGTAGTAACTCGCTAACGTTAGCTAGCTGGCTATACAGATGTGGAATCGTGATCCCTTCCCCCAGCGAGTTGGCCGGCTAGCTCCTAGATACTTGAAGACACGATCAGTTTCACAGACCTAGGGTTAGCTGGGTAGCTAACGTTACTTTTCTGAAAGAGTAAAACGGTTCCGCTATTCTGGTAGCTAACTAATTATCACTACAAGAGTAGGACATTTGTTCATCATAGATCATTTATTTGTCACATGAAAAAAACAGTCAAAAGCAGCTAATACTACTCGGCTGCTATCAAACGCATTAAATGTCCCGACAATACATTCACACCTGCCTCCGTAGGCTAGGTACGTTATGCAAGCCAATGGACTAACATATTCGCTACCGCCGCAAGGACTGATAAGTGACTAACATGAACATTATTAGCCAGTTACCGACCCGGCACCGAAGACTCTACGGTTAGCTAACTATAACTACCAATTAAGCTGCCCATCTCTAAAACCATACAAGACCAAGCTACTTAACTCCACATTACATTAACTTTAGCTTGCAACTAGCTAGCGAGCTAACAGCTGGAAAATAAGTTATTTTAAATGCATACATTCCTCCTGGCTGCAGATGTACCCGACTAGTCCACATGCAGACTGTCTTACCTGAGAATTTATCGTATTCTTCCTATTTCCTTGCCATCGCTCGCAATGTATAAACCCGGATTCGCCGATGTTCCTTCAGTTAAAATATCCACTCCAGTTCCTTACTGTAGTGTTGTCATTGCAAGCATATAATGAACCACGTCTGGGATAACAACGACGGATCAACACACAATCCCTCTCCCAAAAAGGGAGAAAGTTCATGTACAGTAGCGGAAAATTATCGAAACAGTTTTATTCTTGTTCTTGGAAGGTCGTGTTTTAAGTGAAATTTCTTCAAAAAATTGAACCAGACGCATCTATGTAATTACTCGTTCCTGCCAAGTTGAGATGTCCGATGCAATTTGATTGGCAAATTAACCCATCATCCTTCATGATGGTACGTACCACTTTCCATTGTTGGAGAGCTACCCGAGCAACCGGGAGGAGAAAAACCTCAAACAGGCGCATACAATGTGTGACCTCGTTTGATTGGACATCTTCCCAATAAATACTCCCACTTACACAGTGGCGTCCAATCCAAGGCAAGGAGGAGGAGGGTAACGGTTCTTGCAAATTCCCCCATAGAAAATTGATCCTGTGGCGGCCTCGGTTATCTCTGGAATAGTGCACTGTAACAACGTGTGTTTTCAATTTGGCGGCACTGCTGTCTGTTTTAATAGTAGCATCCGCTCTGATTGACATTCCCGAACCTTTATTAGAGGCTATAGAAAAAATTCCCCTTATTTTCTATTTGTTTGCTCCGTTAAGTTATGCATTTGAATCGACCTTTAGTATTTCTATTATTTTATTTTCTTAAACATTGTGCCATTTCTTTATAGATCATTAAGGTAGATTGATTAACTCTCGCTAAAATCATACAACTCCATAGAGTGATGTATAACACCACGTTCGTCGTGTGCATTTTCATCAAGCAATATGTGGTGTATGCTTGCTCTAAATTTTCTGCATAGTATCTGCAGTACCTCTGCTGGCTGCTCAGGTAGACCATTACAATGTAGACCGCGGTAAATTCTAACATTTAACCCTGTAAGGTTTAAGATTATATGTGAATAGAGTGTTCTTGTTTTGAACATTCTAATGCCGATGTAACAATCGCTACTGGTAATTAAAAGTGATGGAGTTCTAGAACGCTTACTTAGAAAAAGAAAACGTTCCAAAACAACCTACTCTTCAAATGGTTAATGAGCAAACACAAGTTCCTTTTCTCTGCGCACGCACACACGCAGTTGTGCCTAATTGGTTTTTAGAACCCAGCGAGGAACCTACAATCCAATCATATTTGAATGCGCTGCCAAAGTGTGGCTTGGCGTTGTCCTGTAAGGTCTTCAAAATAAAAATATTAACGTTTCTCAGTATTGGAACAGTGAATACTGAGACACGTAGTTTAATTTAAGAATCCAACGCTAATTCAATGTTAAGTATATTTGGTACTATATTGTGTGTTTCCTATGTATTTCTTTACTCTTCTAGCATCTGAACAGTAGTTGCTATCTTTTAGGACACTTCCTGTCCGATATTTACAACATCCAAGATGTCGGCCGGCGTGGCGTCTCTTGTGTCGTACGGAACGGATTCAGACTCGGATAATGATGCCGAGGCTAATATAAAACCAATGATGACAGACCCAGACGCAATTGCACATCTCCTTCCTCTAAATTCGGGAAAAAAGACATCATTGGCGCTCCTAAATTCAGCCCCAGAGGTCGCAGTAAAGGTAAAGGTTGTAGTGTTTGTTAGCTAGCTAACGTTAGCCAAGATATATACTTCGTACTGCGTAGCAAACTAGCAACGTGGATATCTAACAGTTACGTTAGGATAAGAACACTAGCTAGCTAATAAGCTACGCTCATTATTATTTTGCGTTTTGATTGTACTTGCCAACTAGCTAGCTAACGTTATCCATGACGATGTTCGCTAGCAAGCTAACGAGATGGCTAGTCAAGTGCTAGCCAGCTAGGCTAGCTGGTGTTTTGAAGCGATAGCCACTCAAACTTGGACTTAACCTTAGGCGTAACGTTAACGTACTTTAAAACTAGTGTGCTTTAACAAGTACTAAGCTAAATGAGAGGGCGTACTGCATCCTTACTGTACCAGCTCCAATGCTAGCAATAATTCATTAAGCTAGCTAGCTAGCGGTGAGAGAATAGTTCACGTTTTTCCGTTTAAAATAGTGTTGTTGATGTGTGTGTGTTAATTAGGCTTATTTAATTATAATCGTCCTCAATGGTACGACTGACTGCTAACGAGAACGAATCACGCCTGTGTTTGTTACATTACATTACATTATTGGCATTTGGCAGACGCTCTTATCCAGAGCGACGTACAGTTGATTAGGCTAAGCAGGAGACAATCCTCCCCTGGAGCAATGCAGGGTTGAGGGCCTTGCTCAGGGGCCCAACAGCTGTGCGGATCTTATCGTGGCTAGGCCGGGGATCGAACCACCGACCTTGTGTGTCCCAGTCATTTACCTGAACCACTATTCTACAGGCCGCCCCTTTGTAGCTGTGCATCAGTTGCTCAACACGCTCCATCTTCCCTCCTTTCTTCCAGGAAGATGTAATGACCGGAACTCACCTGGACCCCTCGCTAAAGGAGGTCACCTTTAATCCAACATTTGACACCATGTTTGCTCCAGAGGTGAGTGGATGGGTTACTTTCCCCCAAATTCAGTGACACTGACAACAACATGCATGAAAAGTGTCACTTTTGATCAGTTGCATGTCTTAAGTGTCCACTTTTCTGAGGCACCCCTCTCCTGTCTTCTACGCTAGTTTGGCCCAGTCAACCCGTTCAAAACCCAGCAGATGGCAGCCCCAAGGAACATGCTGTCGGGGTTTGCCGAGCCAGCTCATGTCAACGACTTCATGTTTGAGCAGCAGCGCAGAACGTTCTCCACCTACGGTAAGCGGGAGCCCTCTCTTGATCAGAGCGTAGTGACCAAGGTGGCCTGTTCCTCACAAGTGGAAATCTTGGGCCTTGGATGAAAAGTTTCGGAATTGGCCACTCGCCACATTTGCATTGTGGTCAGTGAAACCCGTGTGTGGGGGACGTTGCCAGCAGAACATAAATAAATAAAAAAGCATTTGGCTGTCGGGAAGAACTGTAGCATCTGCTGAATTTCCTTTCTGTACTGTAATGGAGTGAGCTCTAAACATGCGTGTAACCTAATTAGCGGTACGGAACTTAGTTACGTTTTGTTGATGCAATAACCTGAAGCCTACATCCGCTCTAACAACGTAAATGTAATTACGTTTTTTTTTGTCAGACATAGTAGTTGGTCGGGTAACTTGTCTTGAAGCAGTGGTGTCTATCGTAGTCTTTATTCAGGGTCTGAGTCTGCAGCATTGTTCTCGACTCACCGTGCAATAACATGGTGTAACTCATGTGGGGCGGCCTGTAGCGTAGTGGCTAAGGTAAGGTCGGTGGTTCTAATCCCGGTGTAGCCACAATAAGATCCGCACAGCCGTTGGGCCCTTGAGCAAGGCCCTTAACCCTGCATTGCTCCAGGGGAGGATTGTCTCCTGCTTAGTCTAATCAACTGTACGTCGCTCTGGATAAGAGTGTCTGCCAAATGCCAATAATGTAATGTAACTCTTCCGGTTGATTGGGTGTCTGTACTGAGATGGGACTCTTCTGATTACATTACAAGGCGTTTAGCAGACGCTCTTATCCAGAGCGACGTACAACGAAGTGCAGATCAAACACAAGTACAAGTGCGAAGAGGACCTGAGAGGACAGTACAGTTCCGAGTCCTAGTGTAACCATACAGACACAATCGGAACCCTTGAAGAATACATCAACTTCCAAACTAGCATACCACAGTTGGCAACAAGAATACCCCAAGTACAACAATACAATAGCTAATACAAAAAAAAAAAAACAATAATGTCTGTACAACTATATAAGTGCCATTACAGTCTATGGCAGGGGTCGGCAACCCTGGTCCTGGAGAGCCGCAGGGTGTGCTGGCTTTCGTCTCCACCTTAAAATAAGCGACCGATTCAGACCCAAGAAACCAGGTGAGGCGAGTTAACTGTGTAATCAACGGCTTTCATTGATCAATTAATGCCAAGTAACAACGAAAGCCAGCACACCCTGCGGCTCTCCAGGACCAGGGTTGCCGACCCCTGGTCTATGGCATATATAAGGCTAATCATGGTGGTGGGTTAGGGAGGAAAAGGTGTAGCCTGAAGAGATGGTGTGGTGAGCGCCCAGGTCCGCTGCAGTACGGCCGAAGTGAAGTGACTGCAGATGGTGGAAAGTTCTAGAAAAGGGAGCGTCCGCTTCTCTGCACTCCCCCACGTTAGCAGAGGATGTTGCCGTGATGAGACGGATTTATGAACGCCGTTGTTCTTTCCAAATTGGGATATGGCTGTAAATGGCCACCTTGTCTTGTTTTTATAAAGATATCAAGTGTACACATACTGTAAACACGCACGTAAAATGTATAAACTGCAGCGTTGCTCGCTGTGGTGTGCTTCATGTTTTATTGAGCACTCTCAGGGATCTACTGGACCGTTTTCAGATTTCACTGGAATATAAAGCGTGAAAGAAGCATACATAATTATTTGACCCACGTTCTTATTTAAGATAAGTCTGTTCCTCTCATCCTGGGCCCTGCTGCATGCCGCAGTACTGCTGGCTGTATGCTTTTCTCATTCGGTCTCTCTCCCTTTCCGCGCACACACAATTCTATAGTTGCAATTACATGTATGAATGATTATTTATTTATGTGTGCTGTATATCGATTTTAGCATGCTCTTGGTTCTCTAATATATCTGATTGGATTTTTTAAAATGTTTTAGGTTTTGCACGTTCTTGTTGTTTGTCACTTCACTGATTGCATCTGTATTTGACAGTGAAGCCCATGGAAAGTGCAGGTCTTCACACGCTAAACCGCACTCACACCTAGTTAATAGGCCCAAAAACGGCCGAAAATGATCCGTTTCGCACGTCCAGCCAAACACGTACCTTGGGTGTTCGTTTTTTTTAATCGCATATTATTATCCAGCAGATCAATGAAAACACACAATCACATTATTAACAATGGCAGAATGCAACCGCCAGCGCCCTCCGTAAATGTCAAACTCGACGACGGGTACGTTTTTATCGGTTCACGCATCGTTTCGACGGGGCCGTTCGGAGCGCGTCTGAAACGGCCGTTAAAGTTTATCACCCTTCCGGCGCTCGGCTGACGGCGGCCCTCTCGTTCCCAGGCTACGCGCTCGATCCGTCCGTGGACACCAGCCAGGTCTCCTCCAGCAGCTACATCGGAGCGGTCGATGAGGCTGAGAAGAACAAAGGTAATGGCGGATTCACGTCAGACGTCCGTAATTATTCACACCACCCTGCGCTGCCTTCACATCAACGGCAGTGTTGCAGTGCTAATCTCTGGTAATAAAAGAGAGAGACGCTGTTCTAGTACTTTGATGGACTCTTCGGCCTGGTATCTGTTAAGGCACGGTTCTAGTACGTGGATGGGCCCTCGAGTTAGGTGGTATCTGTTAAGGCACTGTTCTAGTGTGTAGATGTGCTCTATGGTATGGTATCTGTTAAGGCACAGTTCTAGTGCGTGGATGAGCTCTATGGTCTGGTATCTGTTCTAACTCCATTATTGGATCCCACGGTCTGGAATCTGTTTAGGCTCTGTTCTAGTGTGTGGGTGGGCCCTGGAGTCAGGTATCTGTTAAAGCTCTGTTCTAGTGTGTGGATGGGCCCCATGGTCTGGAATCTGTTAAAGCTCTGTTCTAGTGTGTGGATGGGCCCTGGAGTCAGGTATCTGTTAAAGCTCTGTTCTAGTGTGTGGATGGGCCCCATGGTGTGGTAAGATTGGCCATTCCAAACTGTGGAGAAAAGGGAGGACAATCATTTAAAAATATCATTAAAAAAGATAGAGACACTGGTTTGTGCATCATATTTGTACATCTTGTATACTTCCACCGTCCTCCATTAGCCCTGAAAATGTGAAACGGCTGCATTATTCCCAGGCTCACTCGACTGTTGAAGTGCAGCGCAGTGTAGTTTCCGTGTTTCTGATCTCTCTGCTGTAATGATGTGGGGTTTGGGGTCGCTTGTGGACATCGATTAAACATGAGTCTAAAATACAGCTCTGTGCATTTTTCCCAAATGATCTCAGCTAAGTAGAGGTTTTTAATAACACTGGCTGTGGCTAAATGGTTGTGGTTTATCACAGCATTGTTGTAAAAAATTGTGGATGGTGAGCACTTTCTTGACATGCATTACTATTTTACCAGCGGGGGGGGAGGGGGGAATCACAAGCTTTTAGAAGTGGCTTTTGGAATGTTTAAAAAAAGGGAAAGAAAAAGTTTTCAGTGTTCAGTCAGTGTTCTAGAACTCCACTGCTTTCAGTCACCAGCAGTGATTGTGACATCGGCATTAGAATGTTCACTTAAGAACATTCTAGTTGCATATTTGTGACCTCACACCTCAGAGGGTTAATTAGATTATGTAATCCCTTTTTTGAAAGCTCCATAGAAACCAGTATGAGAGTGGTACAAGTTTCTGATAAAAGCCGGGTATCAAGACCAAAGGTGAAGCTAGTTTTTCTTTATTTAAATTTGTTCTGTCACCATAGGACTGACCGTCTTCGAGGCCTGCGCAAAGAAAGCGGAGAAGAGGAGAAAACTGAAGGGGGGCGACGCTTCCGAAATCGACAGCTTC
Source organism: Conger conger (assembly GCF_963514075.1). Taxonomy (NCBI): domain Eukaryota; kingdom Metazoa; phylum Chordata; class Actinopteri; order Anguilliformes; family Congridae; genus Conger; species Conger conger. The sequence continues at coordinate 7,924,386 of NC_083764.1, forward strand.
CTGGGACCCTGGGCCAAGTACGTGGACGAGAAGGAGGTCGCCAAACCGTCGGAAGTACGTTCCCGTTTTCCGACTTTCCGACTTTCCTTTCAGCAGGGAGCAGCGCTGCGGGGAATCTATCAAGGGCAGTTCTTTATGTGACCGTCATTCATCCAGTTAATATCACCCCTGCACTCATTCATCCACACTCTTGACAGAAAAGTATTTCAGTTTCATATTGGACTTTTTCCAAGGTTACTTTTTAATAAAAGTCTGGGTCTAACTTTTGGGTCTTTGAAAGTGATGGATGGAAATTGAATTAAACGGCTCTTCTTGATGTATTTGGGTGATCAGTGGAAGCTGGGGATCTCAGCGCCTCTTTCTCACATGATGGGTGCCACTGAAAGAGTTTGGCCATAAAGCTCTTCAGCAGCCACTGTTGTGCCAATAGATTTGGGCTTTTTTTCTTTTTTTTGTTTCCCTGAGTAAAATTATCCAGGGTGACAGTCTGTTCCCTCGATGACAAATCTTGCTTTGTAGAAGAGCCAGCTCTAAGCCCGTCATTTCTCAGACTGGCGGCATAATGGGTCTGTGTTCCAACCACATTGAAACATTAACTTATTTCTATATTAAAATAATGAAAAACCTGCAGAACCAATCTTTTGTGAATGATTACTTTTTAAACTATATGTTATTTTCTGTCATACTTTCTATTGTTTGTCTTGTTGCTTAATCCTGGGCGTGCGTTGTCTTCGTGTTCCGCCCACGCTGAACTGAATTCGACTCGGGCGGGGAATTGATTTTAGCCGCCGTGAAAGGTGTGAGCATGCTGTTGGCATTGTGCGGCTTCCCTTCAGTCATGCTGTCGAATCTCTGCTGTGGTGGTTAGTTGTTATTGTGCGCTGTTGTCACTTCAGAATTCATCACGTTGCCAGCTACAGTATGAATTGTTGCATCCGGAACGGTGTAAACCAGGGTAGGATCAGGTGTGCCAAGTTCCTGTTGAAATGAAAACCTTCAGGAGCAGGTTGCTTACCACTGGTTTAGACAATTAATTTTTGATTGGGCTGCGTTTTGGCAAAACGGTTAGTGTTGGCAAAGTTTGATAATTGGAAAAAAGTATTTCTATTCAACGGAGTTCTATTTCCGCTGTAAGAGAGGGATGATTTCTGTTTGTGGTTGAGCGGTAGGGTGGCCTGTAGCGTAGTGGTTAAGGTAAATGACTGGGACAGGCAAGGTCGGTGGTTCTAATCCCAGTGTAGCCACAATATCCACACAGCCGTTGGGCCCTTGAGCCAGGCCCTTAACCCTGCACTGCTCCAGGGGAGGATTGTCTCCTGCTTAGTCTAATCAACTGTACGTCGCTCTGGATAAGAGTGTCTGCCAAATGCCATTAAAGTAATAATGTAATGCAACTGAACTAGGGACTCGGAAGTAGCTGGGTAATTGCGAGGGGACCTTATGAGAACTGGTAATGGATGTAAACATGCCGTTTGTGATGTGTGCTTAAATCCAGTGTCCCTGAGATCCTCTTAAAGACGATTCCTCATGTCATGTTTATTTGCTTTTAGACTGGCCCTAAACCGGACTGATGCAGGCCGGTTTGGCTGTCAGTTTGCGAACGGGACTCTATAAACACAGAGAGCGTCTATCTTTCAGTTTCGTTGTGCCTTCTGATTGTTTTATCCTTATTGAATCAAGGGCGTATTTATGAGCGATTTAGCGCCGTGATTATTTCCGCCTTATTTCTTGGCAGCGCGTTGAAAGCACGTCCAGATATTTCCTCATGAATTTGTCAGCGGTGCCTGAAGCGGCCAGGTTGCCAGGTTTGTCAACACGGGGGAGACGACTCCGCGGACGTCCGTAACCGCGGGTAAAGCTGGAGGCGTTCCCAACCGAGCCCTCCCGCTCCTCCACGGGAAACGGGCGGGTGCCAGAAAAGCCTGCGTTTCTCCCTCTCTGAGCTAATATTGACTTCTCCGTGTTCGCAGGAGGAGCAGAAGGAGCTGGACGAGATCACTGCCAAACGACAGAAGAAAGGGAAGAACGAGGAGGACGCCCCGGCGGAGGAGAAGACCGTCCTCCACGGTAACCCGGGCTTACCGTTAGCGGCGTAGCATCGTGCTAACTCCGCCATAGCGTAGCCTCGTGCTAACTCAGCCATAGCGTAGCCTCGTGCTAACTCAGCCATGGCGTAACCTCGTGCTAACTCAGCCATGGCGTAACCTCGGGGCTGGTTTAAAATCGGGGCACGCCGCCCCCCCTTTCTGACCTCTGACCTCTGCGTGTGTCAGTGAACCTTAGCACACACCCCCCCCCCCCCAGTGGTCATCGCCGTGGAAACAAGAACTGCCACGAGATGATCATAGTTCATGTGATGTGCTGGGTTCTAAAGGTGATGCTACACAGGGCATCTTTTTGGGGCAACACTTGTTGGCAGTGAATTGCCTTGATGATTACAGGGGAAAGGCAACTTAAATTTGATTGGCAGCAACTTGTAATGGGTAACTTTCCAAATCATCCAATCACTGTCCTGATATTGGGTCGTTATCGCCCAGTCTCAATTTTGTATTATTTATTTATTTAAAATTAAAAAATAATAATGCCCCGAAAGTTGTCACATCACCTTTACACATCATAGCTCCTTTTCTGTACATTGGCTGCCGGGGACTCAGTCAATATTGACTCTTAATGTTGACTCTGCGTCGACCACGATAAGGGCTAAGCTAGCGGGGGTCCCCAGACTCCTGTGTGTTTGCAGAAACGCCAGATATCCCCGGTTAAAGGGCTCCGCTGAAGAGCTGGTGCCGTGTTCGTTGGTACAGGAAGGATCGAAGTACACTGCTCGAATCCCCCTCCTCCCTCAGTCTCATCCAGACTGCGTGCTGAGCCGGCCGGGGGTGCCGTTAGCGCTTCCCGCTAGCACCACTACCGCTACGCAAGCCTCACTGCTGGGTACCAGCTAACAAATCTCCTGCGTTGCAGTTTTCATGCTGTTTTTTTGGGTTTTTTTTCCCCCCACACAATTTCTGTGTCCTTGCAGGAATTGTATGTTGTTGGCATTAATATCCATTTGTGCGGATGCTTTCAAACGTGCGGATGCACATGAATACACGCATGAACACACACACACGAACACACACACGTCTGGAAACGCCCTCGCAGCATAATTACGTCCTGACAAATGTTCAGCTGTCACCCTTTAATTTAATTCATTTTTATTTGCATAGCGCTTTTTTTTGCGGGAGATTTGTCACAAACACGCTTTACAGAGTAACAGAAGAGCAAAACCTCAGACCTGATCGCTCCAAACTGCCGGCATGTGTGGTTAAAGGAAAAACTTTCTAGTGGGGAAACCGTCAACCCCCTGTGGTCCCCATTGTATCTGCGGTCTGAGAAATGGTAAAAATGACTGCATTTGTATAGCGCTTTTATCCAAAGCGCTTTACATTTGATGCCTCATATTTCATTCACCCATTCACACACACTCGTATGCCAACAGCGACTGGCTGCCATGCAAAGCACCAGTCAGCTCGTCAGGAGTAATTGGGGGTTAGGTGTCTTGCTCAGGGACGCTTCGACACAGCCCGGGCGGGGGATCGAACCGGCAACCCTCCGACTGCCAGACGACGGCTCTTACCTCCAGAGCCATGTCGCCCAATTACTTGACACAATATGAGCTGCATAGTGCAGCTGTATTATTTGATTCCGGAAGGTGCTTCAGCCGTCAAAACGGCAACCCTCCGAGTGCCAGGCGCTTTTACCTCCAGAGCTAATGTCTCACACAGAACACAAATCTTTCACTGTGAAAATCTCCGCCTGAACCGCTCTTTTTGCTTTGGTCTCTCCAGTCAAAGACATGTACGACTACCAAGGCCGATCCTACCTCCACATCCCGCAGGACGTGGGGCTCAACCTGCGCTCCGCAGACATCCCGGACAAGTGCTACCTGCCCAAAAAACAGCTGCATGTCTGGTCCGGCCACACCAAGGTGAGCTGCCGGCCCCTCGGCCCTCTGGGTAAGACCGTCTGCTCTGAGCGTGGTGTCGCGTCAAGCTGCTGACGGTTTGCTCTGTCGCCGAAACTCTGCCCTGTGTTATTTAACTCAAGGCATTCATGATCTCTCTTAGCATGGTCTTGTATATGTGTCGGTCTAGAAAAATGTCTGATTTATTTCATCTTGGATACGTGCATTAGCGCATGTGCACGTGCACACACACACACACACACACACACACACACACGCTCACGCCTGTACTCAAACTCATGCATTCACACACACACACACGCACGCTTGTGCTCACACACACACACACACACACACACACACACGCACACACGCTCATGCCTGTGCTCACACTCATGCATTCATATACACACACACGCACACACACTCACGCTTGTGCTCACACACACACACGCACACACACTCACGCTTGTGCTCACACACACACACGCACACACACTCACGCTTGTGCTCACACACACACACACACACGCACACACACACACACACACACACACACACACACACACACGCACACACACACAATAGGGGCCAAAGCAGCATTGTGGGATTGTTTTCACCGATGTCTGTAGAGGCGCATTAGTGGTCAGTGATCAGTATGTTACGTGATGTAATAACTGTACTGTAGCCATTAATGATTTGGATCTAATGCAGTGCTGTCATATGGCCCTGCAGGGATTATAACGAGGTTATGTCATGCAGGTCTCCTGGTCCGTCTGTTGATAAAAAGATTAACCCCGGGGCATTTCGTAGGCTTTTAGAGCTGAAAAATGAAACCCATTTTCTTTTTTTTCTTTCTTTTAAAGAAATACACTTTGAGCCGTTTGCCGAAATGTGGAAAGTGTCGTTGGGGACCCTGCGTTCAGTCTGAACCGAGGTCAGGGTCGTGGTTTAGGTGTGATAAAGACTTTCTCAGGGGAGCCGTCCGGAGCCAGTGACACACTCTTTGCAGGGTGACCGATGTGGGCTCTAGGTACCCGAACGCGTTCTGATATCTGCACCACCCGTTAGCCTGTTTCTGGGGCTCCTCACTTTTAAGCCTTAAGCCTTTCAGACGCTTACAAACACACAGGATTCCAGCTCAGCAAAAGTTGATATAAGGTATAAGTACGCTTTTCGCTTGAAGTACGGTTTTTCACAATTCCGTCACAGTAGGGTGGTGCTAATTCTGCTGCAGCAGAACTCTGGTAACTCGGTTGCAGTAGGGCTGCGCTAATTCTATTGCCGCAGAATTCAGGTTGCTGTCTGTTGCAGTAGAGTCGTGCTAATTTTGATGCCGCAGGGTTGTGCTAATTCTGTTGCTGCGGAACTGGAGTAATTCCGCTGCAGTAGAATTGTGCTAATTCTGTTGCTGCAGATCTGGAGTAATTCCGCTGCAGTAGGATTGTGCTAATCCTGTTGCAGCAGATCTGGAGTAACTCCGTTGCAGCAGATTTGTGCTAATCCTGTTGCTGCAGATCTGGAGTAATTCCGCTGCAGTGGGGCTGCAGTAGTGCCGCTGCAGCAGAATGCAGGGAACTCCTGCAGCGCAGGTCTGCTGCACCGCTGCGCTGCGCGTGTGAACGCTGGTCCAGCGTCCGCAGCAGGTCGCAGATAAACGGTGTGATTGAAAGGGCGGAGGTTCGCCCCTGTGGGATAAATCTGAGAGAGCGCGCTGAAACCCTGCAGCCCTGACCGGCAGGCAAGCCAGCCTCTCGTATATTATTAATGCGCTGGTATCAGATCCACTCCTCACCACGGTTGCCTGTGGTTACCGAGTGTCTTCGCTCATCAGCGCCCCCTGCTGGCCAGGCGCTGCAGTGCCCCTGCTGAGCTGAGTGTAGACTGGGGTGCGGTGAGAGGTGGCCGCTGACCCCGTGCGTTTTGGGGAGAATCTGAGCGTTCTCTCGACTGCAGAGGCTGCAGCGCTGACGGCTGACGGCTATGCCTGGACTTATTTCATTATATACGTCTACTCATTAGCCTGGCTTGTTTTTCTGTCCTTTGATGTATTTTTCTGTTGTTGCCACATAACAATTATACGTCTGGTTTCTCAGACATTGATTGCGCTTATTTTTTTCCAGTGGGGAGATCTTCATCGAATTTGTGTTTTAATTTAGGACTAGGTTTCATCCTTGTCTGGGAAACCAGCCCAGGAAGTTAGACTTAGTACCTTCCCCTAGTGATAGTAGCGAAGTTATAAAGGCTCTATAAGAGCCCCCTTGGGTGTTCTACCTCTCCTGCAATGCCACACTAATGTCTTGCCTGTTTTGTTCTTTTAAAAACCTTATGTGCAAATAAACGAAAATGTTCCAAACCTAAATTTACCCCGAAGTGACATTGCGGTCAATCGGGTCGGCGTACGAACTTCGCCTCGAGTCCGCTGGGGTGCTTGCCGGAGTCGGGCTTTTCGGCTGAACGGGTTTAAGCCCGCGGTCAGAACCGTGCGGTCCTCCGGCAGACCCCGGCGGTGCCCGGCAGAGCTTGTGTGGCGTGTGCGGCGTGTGCGGCGTGTGTGGCGTGTGGCGTGTGTAGCGTGTGCGGCGGTGCCATTAGCATGCGGCGCCGGTCTCCCGCTCCGGCTGCCACGGCCCCGGGGCGAGACGCGCGCCCGGAGATACCGCGTCGCGTTCTGCATAATTCAGCCTTCTGCTGCTCCGCCGCGCGAGTCTTCACGCCGCCCCGTTCCGCAGCGCGCGGCACAAAATGGCGGCGTGTCGAGCCGGTTAGCGCTCCGAGCGGCTAGCCGCGCCTACGCGCGAACGCTCCGTCCGTTTATGAAGTCCGCGTGCGTACCTGTGCTACGTGTGAAGGAGGAGGCCGCTCTGCGATACCTGGTCTACTCCGTTCCTAATTAATCGCTCTTTCCCCCGGAGAAGGGGGCGGGGGGAGAGCGTTTATATCGCCTGTGCTTCAGCGAGGAGACGATCAGGCCCCGCCCTGGGGACTGGGAAACGCACGCATTCCACACGGCTCCAGTCTAGCTTTGTCTGTTTTTTTTTTTTCACGGCTGCAACCGCTTTAGAACGTTCTAGCATGAACACAATGCAGCCGGCTAACGGGTCCCGTTAAACCGGGCGCTGCGTGGTCATGTTAGCCGTTCGTCACGGACCGGTTTCTCATGAGCTCTTCCCTGCCCGGTGAGTGCCCCCCCCAACCCCCCACGTCCTCCTCCCAGCCCCCCAGTGTGTCTTATCTGTGGAGAAACACGACCCTCACGTCAGCTTGAGTGTATACACTGATATAGACGTTCAGCCATCCGATGGGGCGATAGTGGCCCAGGCACAAAATGGCGTCCGCCCGGCTCTTTTCTGACGCTAACGCCCGTGTGCTGGTTGTCTCCTCCAGGGTGTCAGCGCGATTCGGCTGTTTCCTGTTTCCGCCCACCTGCTGCTGTCCTGTTCCATGGACTGCAAAATCAAGGTAAGCCAAGCCTGTCCCCCGTGGACGCCTCAGCCCCTCTCTCCTGTCCCCTTCCGTCTCCCTCACCTCCGCCGTTTCCTCTCCCGAGCCGTTTCTCTAAACGACTGCTTCCCAACGCGCGGCCCACTTAGCAGCTGTTTTCCGGCTGCTACGCGGGGAACTGCCGGCTGCCAGCTCTCCCGGATTTTGCCCGACACACATAAAATGGGAAATCGTACCTCTGTGATATTTCTGTGTCTGTTTGTTTTTTTTTGTTTTTGTTTGGTTTGGGGAAAGATGTGTCCCGCTACACCGGTTTGTTTGTTTTCTGGAAACGGCTGCTTAGTGGAGAGCCCCCCGACTTGGCAGTTTACCGCCAGTCACGTGACCCGATATCATGTACTTGTTTGTTTCTGCTTTTACAAGGACTGCTTGGCAGAAACCGAGTGTGTAGAGTTTGAAACCCATATAGCCCCCTGTCAAAAGTGTTTGTAAATGGATATATGGTACTGTTCGGATATCCTCTTCCTAGAATTGCTCGTGGTATACGTGTGTAAAATAAGTTAACAAATCCTGTTTGCTCCTTTTTTTTATTTATTTTTTTATATACTGCAGGGATCATAAAATCTGGCCCGCAAATCAACATCCATCTCTCCTTACCATATCTCCTATGTAATTAACTGAAAAATGATTGGCCAGACGTGATTGGAGGATCCCTGACATTATGTACGACTTCCCCCCACAATATTGCGTAACGGAAAGCTGTTGACAATGGGACCCCTTTGACACCGTCAGTCATGTTTCCATGGCGAACTGTGTTCCATGGTGCCCTCTGTGCATCCCATAAAGAGCACACTGTGAAGCCGTGGAGACGCTCAGACAGCTTGACCGCACAGCCGGGAGCCTGGCTCGGGTTTAGCGGAAAAACCGGGAGCTAACGTGCTAATGGCCGCCCGTGCTAACATGCTAACGTGCTAATGGTGCTTTCAGCTTGATTGAAGATTCTCCTTCTTTCTGCCAAAATGAACTAACCTGTCTGCTCTCTCTCTCTCTCTCTCTCTCTCTCTCCCTCCCTCTCCTCAGCTCTGGGAGGTGTATAAGGACAGGCGGTGCTTACGGACGTTTATTGGTAAGTCTCCCGGAGAAGTGAGCCAACGTCGATTGCGGGCCCCTGTAAATTTCGCGAGATGAATGTGGGTCCGTTGGAAGTGACTCTCCGGTATTGATTCAGAAGTTTATTGTCGACAGAAGCAGAAAAGAGAGAGTGATGAACCGCGTTTTGAGCTCTCCGGAGCCGCGGTATTTATCTTCAGATTTGGAATTCGCGGTGACCTTTTGCATATAGAGATTCGCGGCGAACGAGCCTTCCTTCGGTACGACGGAGATTGCTTCATAAATAAAACCCCGCGCTGTGCGAGGAAATGAGCTTTGTGAAGTCACCCACCGAACGTTTGCCGGAGAGGACGGGAAACTCGCCTCACCTTAGCCTACTTTCTGTCTATATTTAAATCAGTGTCCGGACTTATCGGAAAAGGCCCGGTGTGGGAGCGGGTTTTTGTTCTAGCCAAGGTGACTGTTCCTTCCTATCTCGATGGAAGGCCGTGATTACTTAACTAGCTGACTCGGGCATTGTAGCGCTTGGCTAAAACAAGAACCTGCACCCATACCGGCCTTATCTAAGTGATTATGATATTCTGATACTTTTCTGTAATAGCTTTGCTTTAGTTGTCTGCTTGTTGCAGATTAAGAATGGGCGTCAGGGTGGTGCCGTGGTTATCGGTGTTGCCTCGCAAGAAGGAGGTTCTGAGTTGGGAGTCCGACCCTAATCCCCTACACATGCCGTTCTTTTTAGGACTACCTGGGTTTCCTCCAGGTGCTCCTGTTCCCTCCCGCAAACACGTAGCCAGGCCTGCTGGTGAAAATGAGCCTTCCTGGCTAACTCTGGCACTTTCAAGGCGATGTAATTGATGTGCGTTGTCCTGATAAATCCTTGGCCTCATAAAGTGGTCTGTTGGATTGTGATGAACCCCACATCGCCCGAGTTTCGAGGAGCTCAGTGGTTTCAGCCCTGGCTCTCGGGGGCTCCCCGCGCAGTGTCATGTGACCCCGGTCTCCTGGGGCAACTGCAACTGTCGCCATGGCTCCCGTGTGTCACAGTCCAAACTGCCAGGCCCCCCCCCCCCCCTTGCCCCCAAACTGTACAGCGTTATTGTGAACGCCCGGATTTGGCCGTCACCACGGAGACCGCGGGGCGGCGGTACACGTGCCATAGCCTGGCGGTTTGACGTCAGCGTTCCGGAGGGCTGTGAATAATTTAGCGGCGTGCCCTTTCTCCAGTTCCACTTCCACCGAGTCCGCACTAGATCCCCCGAGTGTTTGATCAATATTTCAGTATTCCTGTTGCGATTCGGTATCAATATTTATAGAGGTTTATATTTCTCGGGGAGCCGACGCGATTTTAAAACGTCGTCACGGCTGGACGACGGTTCGGATAGTGTGGCCGGGGTTCTCACGCTGGGAGCGCTGGGCAAACCGAGGAGTGCAGTGTTGCCCCCGGCACATTTAGCACAGGAAGCACGCTAGCACGATAAGACTACACTGACGCAGTAAGACTCAGTACGCTAGCACGATAAGACTACGCTGACGCAGTAAGACTCAGTACGCTAGCACGATAAGACTATGCTGACGCAGTAAGAGTCAGTATGCTAGCACGATAAGACTACGCTAATGTTGTAAGACTCAGTACGCTAGCACGATAAGACTACGCTAACGTTTTAAGACTCAGTATGCTAGCACGATAGACTACGCTGACGCAGTAAGACTCAGTACGCTAGCACGATAAGACTACGCTGACGCAGCAAGACTCAGTACGCTAGCACAATAAGACTACGCTAACGTTGTAAGACTCGGTACGCTAGCACGATAAGACTACGCTGACACAGTAAGACTCGGTACACTAGCGTGTAAAGACATGGTAAGCTAGCGCAGTAAGACTCCGTACACTGGCATGATAAGACTCTGTAGATTAACACAGTAAGACTCGGTACACTAGCGTGTAAAGACACAGTACAGTAGCGTGGTAAGATGCAGTATGCTAGCACGATAAGACGAGGTAAGCTAGTGCATAAAGACGCAGTTCGCTAGCGAATGGCATCCATTTTAGTTAGTGAGGTTATTTAGTGAAAGGGAGAGTTCATGTTCTTTAGTTGTTTCATTGTTCAACTTTGTAATCTAATCCTGGCGGCCTGGCCAAGGTGTCTTCCTGCCTCTCACCCAGTGCATGCTGGGATGTGCTCCAGCACGCCCAGTCAGGCCTGACCAGGAATAAGCGGGTTAGATAATGGATGGCTGGATGTAATCTAATCTATTATGCATAACCGTGTGTCTTATGTAAATACACATGTATATATATGTAGACCTAAATTATTAATTGCAACCATATGGGTACAAGTTCATTTGTATATAAATAAAGATGTCTATTTACGTCCATGTGTGTGTGCCCAGGCCTGTATTTATGCATGCGCGTACTCCATATGCAAGTGTGATAAACATTTTAACTTATTTATTTTTTAAAGGGGTGGCTCTGAGGTTGTTCTGTTCCTCCCTAATGTGCATTGGCACAGCTCGGGGCCGAAACCAAACAGAGGCACCCGTAGCCCGCAAACAGACACTGTGAGCACACAATTCATTGGACAGTGACACATTTCTTTTTGTTTTTGTTTTTTTGGTTCTGTGCTCTTAGCAAGGATACAGTGACAATGCGGTTGAAGTGAACACTGTCCGCTTTAATTTGAGGGCATCCATATCTAATTAAATGACTGCACCCCCCCCCCCCCCCCCCCACACACACACACACACACACACACATTTTAAGGTACTATAAGTATTTGTTGAATTAGGCAGGTGGGCAAGTCCAAGTGCCAGAGTACCAAGCCAAAATAGCAAAAAATGTGTCACTGCCCAATTAATTATGGTGCTCACTGTATTTTTGCTGTCGTGCGAAAAGTACATTTTATGTTTAATTAACGTATTGTACATGATTCACGTTAATTACTGCATTAGTTAAAGCTAACGTGTGACCGTGGCGTTTTCAAAGGGCGTGCAGGTGAGGGGTTTAAAACCGGGTGCTGGAGGGCCCTCCATAGCCCCTGTGTGGGTAAAAATGGATTTCATCCAGAACTCTGTAGCTGTAGTTACTCTGAAGGACAGCCCGTGACCCGTCTTTATCTAAAACGGGAACGAAAGCAGGGCACACACCCAGGGCACTCTGGTCTGTTCCCTTCCTCCTGGGACGTTCCCCAAAAAAAAGCCCCAACGTTACGGGGGCGGACGAGGGGAGCACAGTAAGTGCATCATTCTGACCAGGTGTTTAGTATCGCTGCGGGTTTTCCTCTTGACGCAGTAACGTTGATTTTTTTAAATTGCTCATTAAAAAAAAAAAAAAAAAAAAAAATGGCCCTTGTCCTTATCTTTGTTGTACAGGTAGCAGTTGAAATTGTACTTACCTCTAGGGTCTTTCAGCGAACTTATCCCTGGTTATGGGTATGCACTTTGTTGTAACGTCGCTCTGGATAATAGCGTCTGCCAAATGCCAATAATGTAATGTAATGTAATGAGCCTGACCCCCCACACGCTGCAGTCGAATGTGGGACGGGGTCCGGGGTTTACCCCGCCTGGTGCTCGCCTCAGGTAGAGCCGCGGTTCCCGTACAGCGGCCATCCTTACAAAATGGCCGCCGGGCCCCGGCATTGGCAGTTGGGAGCGTGGAGGTAGAGGACGTTTTGTTCGCGTTTGCGTCGCTGTTGATTCACCGGACGGAGTTTGTGTGGCTTTTGAGAAGCGTTGTTCTCATTTCGGCGCTGTGTGGTGTATTGTGTGGGGGTTTTTTGTTGTGTGTGTGTTTTTTTTTTTTAAGTGACCTTTAAGATGTACTGAGCATTAGGAGGAACTCTTTTTACATTACATTACATTACTTGGCATTTAGCAGACGCACTTATGCAAAGCGACGTACAACAAAGTGCAAATCAATCACAAGAACGAGTGCAAAAGTAGACCTGAGAGGACAGTACAGTTCCGAGTCCTAGTGTAAACATACAGAAATTCAGAACCCTTGAAGAGTACAATCAACATTCAAACTAGCATACCACTGTTGGCAGCTAGAATACAACAACAGCCAATAAAAACAATACCTATACAAGTAACGATATCTATACATAAGTGCCATTTTAAGTTCCATAACTCTTTGCTTATGTGTGTTAAACTGTGTGGGGTGTGGTTGCACAGTAGTCACGGTAACCTTGCAGGAGCCTAGACTTTCTGCCCTTCTCAGAATGAGTCATGGTGTGGAGATGTCATGTAATCAAGATCTCTCTGTCTCCCTCTCTCTCTCTCTGTCTCCCTCTCTCGTTGCCCCCCTCTCCCTCTCCGTCTCTCTCCCTCCTTCCCTCTCCCCCTCTTCCCCCCCTCTCCCTCCTCTCTCTCCCCCTCCCCTCCCCTCTCCCTCCCTCTCTCTCCCCCCCCCTTTTCTCTCTCTCTCTCTCTCTCTCTCTCTCTCTCCCCCCCCCCCTCCCTCTCTCCCCCCCCCTCTCTCTCTCTCTCTCTCTCTCTCTCTCTCTCTCTCTCTCTCTCTCTCTCTCTCTCTCTCTCTCTCTCATCTCTCTCTCTCTCTCTCTCTCTCTCTCTCTCTCTCTCTCAGGTCACAGTAAGGCTGTGCGGGATGTGTGTTTTAATAACACTGGGACGCAGTTCCTCAGCGCTGCCTATGACCGCTTCCTGAAGCTGTGGGACACGGAGACAGGTGAGGCCCCCGCTGCGCCCGTCCCAGACCCCCACTGCGCCCGTCCCAGACCCCCACTGCGCCCGTCCCAGACCCCCGCTCCCCCCGTCCCAGACCCCCGCTCCAGGGCGTGAGTGAGCCGGTCCCCCCGTGGGGGGGGTGCACGCGGCAGGGCTCAGCGCTGTGTTCTAGAGGGCCGTCTCTGCTCCAGCACCAGATGGCAGCAAATAAACAGAATGTTCCGGGTCCTAATCGTGCTGCCACGGCGACGCAATACCGCGCGGAGTGACCGGCAGGAAGCCTGGGAACGGGCTCTACTGTTTATCTCCCCGGGTTATTGGGCTCAATGTTCTGACTGCTGATTGCTCTGTGACTGTGGACCGCCTGTGGTGTGTGTGTGTGTGTGTGTGTGTGTGTGTGTGTGTGTGTGTGTGTGTGTGTGTGTGTGTGTGTGTGTGTGTGTGTGTGTGTGTGTGTGTGTGTGTGTGTGTGTGTGTGTGTGTGTGTGTGTGCGCCCCTCTGTGTGTGTGTGTGTGTGCGCCCCTGTGTGTGTGTGTGTGCGCCCCTCTGTGTGTGTGTGTGTGCGCCCCTCTGTGTGTGTGTGTGTGTGTGTGTGTGTGCCCCTCTGTGTGTGTGTGTGTGTGTGTGTGTGTGTGCGCCCCTCTGTGTGTGTGTGTGTGTGTGTGTGTGGTGTGCCCCTCTGTGTGTGTGTGTGTGTGTGTGTGCCCTCTGTGTGTGTGTGTGTGTGTGTGTGTGTGTGTGTGTGTGTGTGTGTGCCCCTCTGTGTGTGTGTGTGTGTGCGCCCCTCTGTGTGTGTGTGTGTGTGTGTGTGTGTGCCTCTGTGAGTGTGTGTGTGTGTGCTCCTCTATGTGTCTCTCGGGCTGGTTTGTGATTAGGTCTGATGGCTGCGCGTCGCGGTGAGGTTGTAACGCCCAGCCGTTCGGCGTTATCGTCACGGCGACGGGCGAACCGGTCTCTGGCAGGCCTGCGTTAACGAGGGCCACCGAAATCCCAGCCGGTCCCAGCCCTGACGGGCGAGCGCCTCTCTCTGACCGCCGTCCCTCCCCGGGGATCGGAGCGAGGTCTTAATCCCGGTTTTATGTTTCTGTTTTGTGGACCTGCTTGTTTCCCCCGTTTCTGAAGAGGATAATCCTCTGCACTCGACGGCCTGTGATTGGATACGGCTCGGCCCTCACCTGCAGCCTTACGCAGGTGGGGGGGGGGGGGTGCAGATCGTGGGGGGGTGGTGGTGTCATGGCAACCAGCGTCGGGTGACACGAAGGGCAGCGGTCTGCTCTGAGCAGAGCGGTTCTCCTCTGTCTTCCGAAGGTTAAACCACAATGCAGGGACTCATCTCCCATGATGCTCCGGGGGAGATCAAGGGTCAGACGATGGCCCATACACTGCCCCCCCTCACCTGACCCCGCCCCCCTGCCTCTGCTGCAGCTGCACAAACCCCACAGCTGGGGGAACAGCGCTCTGTTCATGATTTAATTTCACGGTGGAGAGCACGGTTTGCTGGAGGTGGGGGTTGTTCAGGAGGCCTCTGCTCTCCTCTGTGCACACCTGGGCTGGGGGGGCGCCCCCCCCCCCCTCAGAGTCACTGTGAGTAACCCTGACATTAGAGCTGCCCTCACCACCTCATAATCCCCTGTGCTCTGGGTACCTGCCCTTCTCTCCTCCCTCTCTCTTTCTCTCCGTTCTCTCCCCCCCCCCCCTTGCTCTCATTCTCACGCTCTCCCTCTCTCTCCTCCCTCTTTCTCTCCGTTCTCTCCTCACTCGCTCATTCTCCCTCTCCCCCCTCAAATTCGATGCACTTTATTTGCTGGACGTGCAAGTGTGTTGCCGAAGCATACCAAGGAAGACATTAATGACAAATAACACAACTAAGCAGGGGGAAAAGTCACAACACGCTTTCTCACACACGCACACACACACACACACACACACTCTCTCTCTCTCTCTCTCTCTCTCTCTCTCTCTCTCTCTCTCTCCCCCATCCTCTCTCTCTATCTCTCACACACTCTCTTTCTCCCCCCTCACTCTCTGTCCCTCTCGCTCCCTCATCCTCTCTCTCACTCTCACACTCTCTCTCTCTCCCCCTCCCTCTCATTCAGCCCCCCCTCTCTCCTCTTCTGTTCCTCCCCCCCCCCCCCCCCCCCTCTCTGTTTACTCTGGCACTTGGCTGTGTGCTGAGTGAGATTGCCGTGCGGTTCTCCAGTGACCGCTAGCTCCAGCGCTGCGCCGGGGTCGTCAATCGCGTCCGCTCGGTCGGAGATACGGACGAAATCTCAGCCCCGTGTCAAGTCCTCAAGTTCTGCTCCAGATGTTCCTGCCCGTTGGCTACAGCGCTGAGAAATCAGTGTTCTCATGCGCGGCGCCAGTTCAGTGTTCATTTAACCGTAAAACAGTTTAACTGCGGATGTACGATCCGGCTGCGCCCGGCCGGAGAACGGATCTACCCTGTCATAGTGAATCTTTAACACTGAGCAGTGTTACTGTGTATACGGATATCTCCCGTTAAAAACAGAGCAATCCGATCTGGTCTGTTTAGTGAGGGTAATATCGCATTCGGTTATTGTTGAGATGAATCGATCCCCAATCGATTATTGTTGCGTCCTCGATTTAACCCGGTTGGACGAATCGCGAGCCGGGTTAATCGATAACGCGGCCTTAACCCCGGCCGCCGCCCTCCTCCTGATGTGAGGACGCCGGCCCTCGAGGGCGACGGGGATTAACGCCGACGCGGATTAATCACGTCTGGGATCCTGTGGGGAAAAATCGGGATCAAACGGTGGGGATTAGTGACCTGCCACGCATTTCGGTAATACTCGGGATCGAGGTGAATGTAATAAGCTGTTTCAGGAGCGCCGTAATGCCGAACCGGTCGATGTTTTGACTTGAAAGCATTTGTCCAAAGCACCCCCCCCGCCTCACTTTCTTTCTCTTTTCTAAAATGGCCACTCTGAGTCTCCACGGAGCTGTTGCCCAGCTGTGTGTCCTTTTCTGCCAGCGATCGGTGTGAAAATTTCTGCTCGAATTCAAAATTAGCCTTTTCATCAATTCCCGATACCCACACGAAAATGTCTAAAAGTGCATAATAATTAACCAAAAAATAATAACATTGTATATATATATAAATAAATATATATACATTAGCTTTTCTCCCTCCGCTGTACCGGAACGTTCCGCTCTGCGGTTTGATGTGGGCCGGCGTGAGAACGGGGACTCTGCGGTCTGTGGCTTCCTGAGGCTGGGGTTGTCTCCCGGGCCGGGTTTGTCTCCTGTCTGTGGAGCGTGTGTAAAGTTCTGTACCAACAAGCCGCCGGGGCGCCGCCGGGCAGCACCTGCGGGGTTCGGGTCGGTAATGAGGTTTCTGAGGTTCTTTCCCTGCCCGCCGATCCGCTCCACGTCCCTGTGAACCACACGGAAAGCACTGGTGTGTTTCTGCATACGTACAGGCAGAGGTCTAACCTGTGGATTCCTCTCTCTCTCTCTCAGGGAAGTGCATCTCGAGTTCACCAACAGGAAGGTGCCGTACTGCGTGAAGTTCAACCCGGACGAGGACAAGCAGAGCCTGTTTGTGGCGGGGATGTCCGATAAAAAGATCGTCCAGGTGAGACGCCCTTCTCCAGGCGCCAGCGATTATGGAGCTGTGGCTGCTCCCTCTCCCTCTCTCTCTCCCCCTCCCTCCTCCCTCCCTCCCTCCTCTCCACCTCCCTCCCTCCCTCCTCTCCCCTCTCTCTCCCTCTCTTTCCTCTCTCTCCCTCTCCCCTCTCTCTCCCCTTTCCCTCCCTCCCTCCATCTCTCTCCCTCTCTTTCTCTCTCCTCCCTCTCTCTCCCTCCCTCTCTCCCTCTCCCTCCCTCTCTCCCTCTCCCTCCCTCTCTCTCTCCTCCCTCTCTCCCTCTCCCTCCCTCTCTCCTCTCCCTCCTCCTCTCTCTCTCCCTCCCTCTCTCCCTCTCTCCCTCTCTCTCCCTCTCTCCCTCTCTCCCTCTCTCCCTCTCTCCCTCTCTCCCTCTCTCTCTCTCTCCCCTCCCTCCCTCTCCCCCTCCCTCCCTCAGCAGAAAGCTGGCAGCAGTGTGGCTCAGTCCTGGTGTGGGGCGCTGACAGATTGGACACGGTGGATTTCACGCTCTGTGCGCCCCGGCGTAAACAGTGCCTTTCGAGCCGCGCCTCCTAAGCCCCGTGCCCCCCCCCTGCCTGCCTGAGAGCTGGGCATTAATCAGAGACCAGCGCAGGGGTCTGGAGGGGGGGCAAGTCACACCCCTCCATCTGGAAACGCAATCAAAGCGCTCGGTCTCAAGGCAAATAAACCCTGCCAGAAAACTAGAAAGGAAAAGAAAAAAAGAAGTTGGCACTGGCAAAACTTTTCTATCTCTGTGCCAGAAAACCGAAAAGAAAGAGTCAACTCGCCCCTCCAAGGTCGACCGCTGACCCCCTGGGTTAATCGATAGACCAGCGAGAACTTAATTTTATGTGGGGGGGAATTAAAGTTAAAATGGCCGCCTTGTTTATGCAGCGGGAGCCCTGCGTGTAAGGTCTGCAGAGCAGAGGGAGATCATGGGCGTTGGAGACCCTGAGCGTCTCTCCCCCGCGGATCGAAGCGGAGGGAGTCGCGGCAGAGCGGCCTGTGATCTCTCTCAGATCCGCGCCCACGGGAGAGTTTCCAGAAGCTTCTGTGTGAGCGCGAGGAGCTTTACGGGAACGGCGGAGCGGTGCGTTTGTGTTCCTGACGCCCGTCACCCCCTCTCCCCCCCCCCCCCCCCTGCAGTGGGACGTCCGGACCGGGGAGGTGGTTCAGGAGTACGACAGGCACCTGGGCGCGGTCAACACCATCACCTTCGTCGACGAGAACCGGCGCTTTGTCAGCACGTCCGACGACAAGAGTCTGCGGGTTTGGGAATGGTGAGCTGCACCCCTGCCCGCCCCCCCCCCCCCCGCCTCTGTCTACTTTTCCAATAATCCTCCTCCCTTAACACCGTGTCATTTCATAAAGTGCGAAATTCAATAGAGCTCCATTCATGGCTGAACATCGGGGAGGTATTGCTGCGAAGCGGTTCTGTTTACGGAGGCCCGACCGTCGATAACAATGCGGACCAAAAAGTCTCGTTTTCTTTCCCCTCCCCCGTAAAAAGCTGGCCGTGCCCTGCATCCAGCGTTGAAAATTGATCCCCGTAGCCCCGAACCGAACTGGCGCAGAAGCGTTTAGCCGCTTACCTCCCTCAGAAAAAAAACAAACGCGCGCGTCCTCGAAAGTTGCGGTCCGCTTCGCTCCGGAAGGCAGCGGGCGGTTCGAGGCGTTCTCGGGGTGCCGTCGAGACTCGTAGCGTCCGACGCGGGGGTTGAGAACCCCGGGGCTGTTGGTCTCCATCGCGGGCGTAACCGCAGACACAAAACACGCTCCGTTCCCGAACGGGCCGGCGCGCCTGCTAAAAGCTCGCATTCAGCGCCAGCGTTTTGTTAGCGCTCTTAGCGACACGCTTTCTGAAACCCGCTTCCTTTGGGAATGAGTGGCTCATCGTGACGGGCGGGCGGGCGGGCGGGGGGGGGCGGGCCTTCCTGTAATTCGGTAAACGGCGCTGTGCAGTGCACCCTGGGG
>NC_083764.1:7943348-7950848 GCF_963514075.1 Conger conger
CCAGGGGGAGATCAGTGGCCCTCATGCCTTCCGAGGCTTCGCGTTTGCGAATTGGGAGCGCGAGAACTGGGAACCGGGTCGACCAATCCGTGAAAAACTCATCTCTCGACGTGACGCCCGGCCCTCCTAAGCTGAGCGACCGCTAGTCCCCGATTCAGTGCGCCGTTTCTGGAGATCAGGTTCCAGGAATTTGGCTTTTTCAGACGGGCAGAGAAGACCGGCTTGCCCCGGGGCACAGCTCAATATTCTGTTTCTCCTCTCCTCAAAGCCTTTCTTCCTCAAACTCCGCACGCTCCCCAGGTTTTTATTTCTGAACTCCTGCTGACTTTCAGGTCCTCCTTCCTTGCACAAATATTTGGGTTGAGAGGAACCCGTGTGTGTGTCCTGCCCTGTCTGAACCCCCCCCCGGTCGGCTTACGGGGAACGCTTCCCCGGCCGTAAACAAAGGCAGAGATTTTCGCCTCATGAACCCAAATATTTAAAAAACGATGTCGATTCGAGACCTCCGTGGGTGGTTTATTAGTGTTGGTTGATTCCATTACATTTCCAGTAGTGTTGTTACGTCTCCAAGCACGCTCAGTCTGCAGCTCAATTAGCACGTTAGCCGTTTGAGAGGTTCCGGCTTTCGGATTGTCTCGCTGTTGAGCAGAACTGTTTTTTGTGTGTGTGTGTGCGGGTAAGCAAATTGAAAGATGAATTTCTGGGTTCAAAAGGGACGATATCGCGAAGGAGTGATAAATCTTGGGGGCTGCTAATGAGCCGAATTTTCTTGTTAGGAGCCTGTGCTAGGCCTCCTTAAGCAAACGCAGGACGGTCCAAACGTGGAGGCTATTTTGGGAAACGCGCCTAACGGTTTCCAGACTGCTACCCCCCTCGGTGGAGGACCGGGCACGTGTCAGTCTTCCGCTCGCTGTGTGGCTGTTTTGTGAAAGATCCTCTTTGTTTGCCCTCTCTCTGACAGTTCAGTGGAATGAAGGGGGGTCTGGTGTTAGGGAGGGCAGAATGGGGGGGGGGGGGTCTGGTGTTAGGGAGGGCAGGATGGGGGGGGTCTGGTGTTAGGGAGTGTGGAGTCTGTTGTTAGGGAGTGTGGAGTGGGGGGGGGTCTGTTGTTAGGGAGTGTGGCGTGGGGGGGGGTCTGTTGTTAGGGAGTGTGGAGTTGGGGGGGGGGGGGTCTGTTAGGGAGTGTGGAGTGGGGGGGGGTCTGTTGTTAGGGAGTGTGGAGTCTGTTGTTAGGGAGTGTGGAGTGGGGGGGGTCTGTTAGGGAGTGTGGAGTCTGTTGTTAGGGAGTGTGGAGTGGGGGGGTCTGGTGTTAGGGAGTGGGGGGTTCTGGTGCTAGGGAGTGTGGAGTCTGTTAGGGAGTGTGGAGTGGGGGGTTCTGGTGTTAGGGAGTGTGGAGTTGGGGGGGGGGGGGGGGTCTGTTGTTAGGGAGTGTGGAGTCTGTTAGGGAGTGTGGAGTGGGGGGGTCTGGTGTTTGGGAGTGGGGGGGGGGTCTGTTGTTAGGGAGTGTGGAGTCTGTTAGGGAGTGTGGAGTGGGGGGGTCTGGTGTTTGGGAGTGTGGAGTGGAGGGGGGGTTGAGAGTTCAATCGCTGGGTCAGAGGGGCTCCGTGTGACACAGACCTTGGCTGTCAAACCCCCCCCCCCCCCAAAGCTATCGAGGGAGTCAAGAGGGCTGGCTGGTATTCTCGGGGAACCCCGCCCCGCCCCGCCCCCCTCCTCCAGAATCGGTGCCTGTCTGCGCCCACTCCAGATGGGCCCCAGGCCTCCTGCCTGGCCAGTCTGAGCGCGCTCAGATGGGGGGGATTAGGCGGATCAAGTGTTGGTGCAGTCAAGAATTACGAGCGGCATTAAAACAAGCCGTCTGGTATCAGTCAGAAAGAGGAAGGAACAAGGGAAAGGAGAGGGAGGGAGGGAGAGAGGGAGAGAGAGAGGGGGAGAGAGAGGAGAAAGGGCATTGAATAATGGATTCCATTGTTCTGTCCGCCCCACCATTTTGTGTGCCCGGCCTGTTCTTCCTGGACCGCGCTGCAGAGAGACAGGCTTTGTCTCTGAGCCTTTCCTCCTCGAGTCCGATCGCATCCGCCCTCATCAGAGCGGGCAGAAGCCCCAGCAGCAGCAGCAGGAGGAGGAGGAGGAGGAGGAGGAGGAGGAGGAGGAGGAGGGTGCGGAGGAGTCTCTGCGCCGTGAGAACGGCAGAGCGGAGCGCGGGGTTTATTAGCGGACAGGGCTGAAGGGGCTGAAGGGGGAGTGATGGATGCGGGGAGTAACACGCTCGCGGGGTGTTATCAGGAGCACTTACCGCTCGTCAGAGACGCCGTTACTCAGCGCCGGGAGGCGGGGCTGACGGTGACGGCGTAGGCTGTCGAGGCTCCCGATTGGTGCACGGCTCCGCGGCGGGGCGGGGCTACTGGGACAGGTCGTTGGTCGACCGGATTGTTGATGGATTGAGTCAATCTTCTGCCTCTCTCTCTCGCTCGCAAATTCCGATTTCTAATTCTAATTGCTTTATTGGCATGACATTTTTAAAATACATGCTAATAATGCTGAAGTCTTATCAATCAAAATAATAACAACAAGGGTAAATATTATAATAACAGCAACAATAAATATAACGATTCACATCTTTCGCTATATGCATAGAAGCGTTTTCAGTGAGCTCCTTAATCTTCCGTGCAGACTTTTTATTTTTTATTTATTAATTTTTTTTATTTGGCCCGGTGCTCCACAACTTGTGGTTAAAATACTGATTCACAGCTTTTCCGAAACGGTATTTTTATGCCTTTTGGTTTCGCCATGTAGGAATTTACAGCCCTTTTTTTCTTTTCTTTTTTTATACACGGCTCCCCCGTTTCAGGGCATATAATATGATTTGTTTATTTTTTTGTGATGCTGCCTGAATCTTCGGCGTGGGCAGATGATTTTCTTCAGATTCAGTGGCTGGCGGGTGAGCATGCTCTCCCAGCGCAGGGTCTCAGAAGCGCGGTGTTCAGACACGCTGTGTGCGCTGAGCCGCTGCTGTTCAGGTGAGCTGCAGCGTGGAGCTGCTCTTACAGGGGGAAGAGCAGCAGGTGCAGGTGAGCACAGTGTGTTTGGAGGGGGGGTAGGGTTGGGAGAGTGTGTTTGGAGGGGGGGTGGGGTTGGGAGGGTGTGTTTGGAGGTGGGGCGGTGTATTTGTGGGGGGGGTTGGGTCGTGGGGGTGGCGTGTGGTTGGGGGGGTATATTTGTGGTGGGGGTTGGGTCGTGGGGGTGGCGTGTGGTTGGGGGGGTATATTTGTGGTGGGGGTTGGGTTGTGGGGGTGGCGTGTGATTGGGCGTTGGGTCGTGGGGGTGGCGTGTGATTGGGCGTTGGGTCGTGGGGGTGGCGTGTGATTGGGCGTTGGGTCGTGGGGGGTGGCGTGTGTTTGGGCTGGTGTTTGTCACCTCGATGTGCACGCACACACATTGTTTCACACATCAACTTTCTCTTTTGCACATGAACGCACTTTCACAACAAATGCCGTCTCTCTCTGTCTCTCACAAACATTCTCTCACATCGACATAGGTTTTCACACAATCACACGCATGCAATATCTGTCTCTCTCTCACACACACACACACACACACACACACACACACACACACACACTCTCACGCACAGACTCACACACACTCTCACAAACACACGTGTACACACGCACACTCTCTCTCTCACACATACACACTCAGACACATGCATACACACACACACACACGTACTCTTTCTCACGCACACACACAGCAGTAGCTGCAGTATTAGCCCATATCAGCTCGTACATTAGCATGCACAGCTGGGCTGTGTATTTGCTGAGCCCTCCTCCACAGTAGCCAGTCTCTCTCTCAGCATATCTCTCTCTGTCTCTCTCTCTCTCTCTCTCTCTCTCTCTCGTGCACACGCACAGTGCTTGCTGAAGCTGAACCTTCCTCCACAGTGGCCAGCCCCGCTCTCTCTCTCTCTCTCTCTCTCTCTCTCTCTCTCTCTCTCTCTCTCTCTCTCTCGCTCTCTCTCTCTCTCTCTTTCTCTCTCTCTCGCTCTCTCTCTCACACACACACACACACACACACACACACACACAGTGCTTGCTGAAGCTGAACCTTCCTCCACAGTAGCCAGCCCCCCTCTCTCTCTCTCCCCCATAGATGTCCCATAAAGGAAGGTGTGGATTATGGCTCCTCTGTGCCTCGTCTCTGGACTCTGCTCATCACACATTCCTCATACAGCCGGGTCCCGGCGTGGGCTGCGCATGTTAAATCAGTCCGGCCCTAAACTCTCCCTTTTCATTCTTTTTTTATTTATTTATTTATTTATCGCCTCTACTGGGAGAGATTCATTTTGATTTGCGGCCTGCGTTTGTGGAGAGAGGTTCTCTCCGCGATCGAGGAGGGGGGTGGGGTTCTCCGGGGGGGGGTTCTCCAGGAGGGGGGTGGGGGGTGATGAGGGCCGCTTCGTCCTCCGACACGGACGCCCCCGCCGCCCTTGACCACTTCCTCTTCCTGTTTGTGGAGCCCCCTCTGCGCGTGACCTCACAGTGCGGCCTGGACCTCCTGTCTCCGCCTCGCTCTCCTCTCACTCACTCGGCCCTCCGCGTCCTTGTAGCCGTTTGTTCGGTAGATTAATTTCGGCTTCCCGGGGCCCCTACGGGCCGCTGTTGGATCTGAAATGCTTTCCCGAGAGCTGCTGATTTTCCCCCCACCCTCCCTTTACCTGGGAGTTGGTGTGAAGACGGTCTGGCCGATCAGGGGCAGTAATTACCCGGGAGGAGAGAAAAGCAGGGCTGGATTAGGATTTGAGGGCTGGAGTTGATCCGGACCATAGGCCCTAGCGACTCCCTGTGAGAGGGGGTTATCAGGTCTCATTGCCCGTCGGCGACCGTCGGCGTCCTAAAACAGCGCATGATTCCTGCCTGCGCGGAGCCGGGGCCCGGCTCTCCAACCGCAGTGCGCGGTGTATTTATTCACCGGTTTATTCGCATGCACCGCCCGACGTACCGCGCGCGTGTTTTAGCCCACGCTAACTCCGGCACCGGTCCCTTGGTGAGCGGGTCCGAGTTCACCTTTCCCCGATAACCGCGTTGAAGACGCGTCACCCTGACGAGGCTCGCTCCTGTCTGCGTGCCACTAAAGTCGTCGCCGTGGTTACGGCTGGCGAATTCGATTAGGCCGTCCCGAGTTGTGTGGGAGAAGCCCCATCCCCTGCACCCCGCACCCCGGTCCCCTTTCAGGAGCGTTGTGTTCTATCGGGATGTTGGGTCAGGGGGATTTGTGGGCGTCTCATGTCTTGTCGATGCCTCGGAGCGGTAACTTCAGCTTAATATCCTGTGTGGCTCGGAATGTTATTGGATCGGAATGTCTTCATTCCAGGATATTTTCATGAACCGTTTTAGGGGACTGTCGTAGACCCCCCCCCCCCGCTGAAAGATCTCCCACGGAGGGGGGGGGGGGGTCAAAGTCATGGGAACGGGCACGGATAGGTTGCGCTCTGCTTTCCTGTAAACAGATCCGCCATTCCCCCCGCCCCTCCCCGGGACGGAGGTAAAAAGGTGGGCGTTTCAGACGGTGACGAATGAGACACAAAAAAAATTGGGCTTTTTGGTGTTTCGCTGTTTTCCGTTCTAAAAACGACTCTCCTCCGAAAACACTCGGCTAACGCTAACGCCAACCTGCCAGTCTGCGGAGCTGTCCGTCACGGCATTTCTTCAGAGAACGTCTCACTCCCCCTCTAATTCGCCTCAACCGCTCGGTTAACCATCGCTATGGTTACTGTAGATATCCTGATGATCTACCGATTGCTGTCTGGCACTTTTTTTTGTAAAAACTGGCGTCTCTTTCTGATTTGGACTGTGGCAGCTGTACCCTGACACCGTGGTTTTGGGTACCTGATTCGATTCACCGCTTTTATTTACCACCGTTTTGATTTAGGCGCAGAAGATCTGCGTTCTCGTTTTCCTGTCTTTACCGTGTGTGTCCAAACCCGAATATCACGTTCGGAAATGCCCAGAAAATGGCCTGACGTTAGTTGAAAAAGATTTGCAAAATGAAACCGCTTTAGTGTTATATAAACCGACGCACACTCTCAGAAAGGTACAAAAAATAACTGCCCCTCACCATTTGATACTTCATTTCTACCCTTTTTACACATGAAAGGTCGTGATTTGTACTCAGAGAAAGTTATTCTACCTTTGAGGGTACATTTGGGAAGTGTGTTCCTTAAAGAATATAGATGTACCTCCGCTGTGCCTGTATTTCGGAGAGGGTTCGTTGAGGTGAAGGAATCCGTGAGGAGCCTGCTCTTTTTCAGCTTTATTACTAACAGACTGCACAGAAACGCCTGACATTTCAACAGCACCTGTGTCTTCATCAGGCTGGGAAGAGCCTCTCGTTGTCAAAGTTATTCTCGTTTACAGTGTGTTTGTAATAAAGCTGAATATCAGTGAGCTCCAGACTATATTAAACATTACTGTCTAAATAAGGTTTGTATATTAAACTTTACCGTCTAACTCGGGTTACTGTATTAAATGTTACTGTCTAACTAAGGTTAGTATATTAAACCTTACTGTCTAACTAAGGTTAGTATATTAAACCTCACTGTCTAACTAAGGTTATTATATTAAACCTCACTGTCTAACTAAGGTTAGTATATTAAACCTCACTGTCTAACTAAGGTTAGTATATTAAACCTCACTGTCTAACTAAGGTTAGTATATTAAACCTTACTGTCTAACTAAGGTTAGTATATTAAATCTTACGGCCTGTCTAAGGTTAGTATATTAAACGTTACTGTCTAACTAAGGTTAGTATATTAAACCTTACTGTCTAACTAAGGTTAGTATATAAAATCTTACGGCCTGTCTAAGGTTAGTATATTAAACCTTACTGTCTAACTAAGGTTAGTATATTAAACCTTACTGTCTAACTAAGGTTAGTATATTAAACCTTACTGTCTAACTAAGGTTAGTATATTAAACCTTACTGTCTAACTAAGGTTAGTATATTAAATCTTACGGCCTGTCTAAGGTTAGTATATTAAACGTTACTGTCTAACTAAGGTTAGTGTATTAAATCTTACGGCCTGTCTAAGGTTAGTATATTAAATCTTACGGCCTGTCTAAGGTTAGTATATTAAACGTTACGGCCTGTCTAAGGTTAGTATATTACACGTTACTGTCTAACTAAGGTTAGTATATTAAACCTTACGGCCTGTCTAAGGTTAGTATATTAAATCTTACGGCCTGTCTAAGGTTAGTATGTAAAATCTTACGGCCTGTCTAAGGTTAGTATATTAAACGTTACTGTCTAACTAAGGTTAGTATATAAAATCTTACGGCCTGTCTAAGGTTAGTATATTAAATCTTACGGCCTGTCTAAGGTTAGTATATTAAACGTTACGGCCTGTCTAAGGTTAGTATATTAAACGTTACTGTCTAACTAAGGTTAGTATATTAAACCTTACGGCCTGTCTAAGGTTAGTATATTAAACCTTACGGCCTG
>NC_083764.1:7958348-7968476 GCF_963514075.1 Conger conger
AGCCAGGTCCCGTTTTATTTACGGCAAGGGCACCGGGCGGGTGGGGAGGAAAGAGGTTATTTCTGTTTTAATAAATTTGTGCGGTCGCGATCCGTAACCAACACCTGCAACCCCCCCCCCCCCCCCCGTGATTGTAACTGTTGTAATTTTTTTCCCTTTTTTTTAAAGATAATGTCCTCTGTGAAAATAAAATTTTGTATATTTGCAGTCAAAACGCCTTTTTTGGGAACGGCCATTTTGTGAATCTTGGTCTGGGTCTCTGTGTTAACGGTGAAGCCACAGCAGCTGTAATGGAGAGCGTTGTTAATTCAGCTGCTGGTGAGAGGAGAGGGAATATTCTGCAGTATGTTTAAATTACATGCATTAGGAATGCCCGGAGAGATTTAAAAATATTTCAATATATGGCCACGTACATTTATGGTTGCTGCATTCATTTTTGTACTATAAATATATATTTTAAAAAACATTGCTATGAAATATAGTGTTTTCCTAAACATCCACATGTTTGCAATATATGGGTCAATACATAGGGGGTTGCAGCATTCATTTTTTGCATGATAAATATGCATATATTTTAAAATGGCATTGCCGTGAAAATATATAGTTCTCCTTAACATCAACAAATTGACAACATATTGCCATATATTGCTTCCTCTAGTGGTTAAACCCTGCTCCCTGGCAGGCTTCCAGCTAACACAAAGCGTTCTCACAATGTTGCCGTTATGTTGTGGCAATGTTGTCACATTAAGAAAACATATCGGTAACATTGTGAGTACGTTCTGTATTAGCATAGCTCCCTCCCAGGCAGTGGATTACATAAGGTTCCCAGCCCTGCAGTGTGTCTTGAGGGAATAAAACCTTAAATCCTTTATACTGACGCCATCATGCAGATTAGTGCTCTGCTGTGTCCAGAACGCTGTGAAATGGCGTAGGTTTCCTCTGGGAGATTAATGGTGAAATCGGGGTGTAGAGAGAGCACAGTGGATTTCTTGGGGAGATTGATGGTGAAATCGGGGTGTAGAGAGAGTGTAGTGGATTTCTTGGGGAGATTGATGGTGAAATCGGGGTGTAGAGAGAGTGTAGTGGATTTCTTGGGGAGATTGATGGTGAAATCGGGTGTAGAGAGAGTGTAGTGGATTTCTTGGGGAGATTGATGGTGAAATCGGGTGTAGAGAGAGTGTAGTGGATTTCTTGGGGAGATTGATGGTGAAATCGGGGTGTAGAGAGAGTATAGTGGATTTATTGGGGAGATTGATGGTGAAATCGGGGTGTAGAGAGAGCATAGTGGATTTCTTGGGGAGATTGATGGTGAAATCGGGGTGTAGAGAGAGTGTAGTGGATTTCTTGGGGAGATTGATGGTGAAATCGGGGTGTAGAGAGAGTGTAGTGGATTTATTGGGGAGATTGATGGTGAAATCGGGGTGTAGAGAGAGCGTAGTGGATTTCTTGGGGAGATTGTTGGTGAAATCGGGGTGTAGAGAGAGTGTAGTGGAGTTCTTGCGGAGATTGATGGTGAAATCAGGGGGGAGAGAGTGTAGTGGATTTCTTGGAGAGATTGATGGTGAAATCAGGGGGGAGAGAGTGTAGTGGATTTCTTGGGGAGATTGATGGTGAAATCGGGTATAGAGAGAGTGTAGTGGATTTATTGGGGAGATTGATGGTGAAATCGGGGTGTAGAGAGAGCATAGTGGATTTCTTGGGGAGATTGATTATGAAATCGGGTGTAGAGAGAGCGTAGTGGATTTCTTGGGGAGATTGATGGTGAAAACGGTGTAGAGAGAGTGTAGTGGATTTCTTGGGGAGATTAATTGCGAAATCAGGGTGTAGAGAGCGCGTAGTGGATTTCTTGGGGAGATTGATGGTGAAATCGGGGTGTAGAGAGAGCGTAGTGGATTTATTGGGGAGATTGATGGTGAAATCGGGGTGTAGAGAGAGCGTAGTGGATTTCTTGGGGAGATTGATGGTGAAATCGGGGTGTAGAGAGAGTGTAGTGGATTTCTTGGGGAGATTGATGGTGAAATCGGGTGTAGAGAGAGTGTAGTGGATTTCTTGGGGAGATTGATGGTGAAATCGGGTATAGAGAGAGTGTAGTGGATTTCTTGGGGAGATTGATGGTGAAATTGGGTGTAGAGAGAGTGTAGTGGATTTCTTGGGGAGATTGATGGTGAAATCGGGGTGTAGAGAGAGTAGTGGATTTCTTGGGGAGATTGATGGTGTAGAGAGAGTGTAGTGGATTTCTTGGGGAGATTGATGGTGAAATCGGGGTGTAGAGAGATTGTAGTGGATTTCTTGGGGAGATTGATGGTGAAATCGGGGTGTAGAGAGAGTGTAGTGGATTTATTGGGGAGATTGATGGTGAAATCGGGGTGTAGAGAGAGTGTAGTGGATTTATTGGGGAGATTGATGGTGAAATCGGGGTGTAGAGAGAGTGTAGTGGATTTATTGGGGAGATTGATGGTGAAATCGGGGTGTAGAGAGAGTGTCGTGGATTTATTGGGGAGATTGATGGTGAAATCGGGGTGTAGAGAGAGTGTAGTGGATTTCTTGGGGAGATTGATGGTGAAATCGGGGTGTAGAGAGAGCGTAGTGGATTTATTGGGGAGATTGATGGTGAAATCGGGGTGTAGAGAGAGCGTAGTGGATTTCTTGGGGAGATTGATGGTGAAATCGGGGTGTAGAGAGAGCGTAGTGGATTTCTTGGGGAGATTGATGGTGAAATCGGGGTGTAGAGAGAGTGTAGTGGATTTATTGGGGAGATTGATGGTGAAATCGGGGTGTAGAGAGAGTGTCATGGATTTCTTGGGGAGATTGATGGTGAAATCGGGGTGTAGAGAGAGTGTAGTGGATTTCTTGGGGAGATTGATGGTGAAATCGGGGTGTAGAGAGAGTGTAGTGGATTTATTGGGGAGATTGATGGTGTAGAGAGAGTGTAGTGGATTTATTGGGGAGATTGATGGTGAAATCAGGGTGTAGAGAGAGTGTAGTGGATTTCTTGGGGAGATTGATGGTGTAGAGAGAGTGTAGTGGATTTATTGGGGAGATTGATGGTGAAATCGGGGTGTAGAGAGAGCGTAGTGGATTTATTGGGGAGATTGATGGTGAAATCGGCGTGTAGAGAGAGTGTAGTGGATTTATTGGGGAGATTGATGGTGGAATCGGGGTGTAGAGAGAGTGTAGTGGATTTATTGGGGAGATTGATGGTGAAATCGGGGTGTAGAGAGAGCGTAGTGGATTTCTTGGGGAGATTGATGGTGAAATCGGCGTGTAGAGAGAGTGTAGTGGATTTATTGGGGAGATTGATGGTGAAATCGGGGTGTAGAGAGAGTGTAGTGGATTTATTGGGGAGATTGATGGTGAAATCGGGGTGTAGAGAGAGTAGTGGATTTCTTGGGGAGATTGATGGTGAAATCGGGGTGTAGAGAGAGTAGTGGATTTCTTGGGGAGATTGATGGTGTAGAGAGAGTGTAGTGGATTTCTTGGGGAGATTGATGGTGTAGAGAGAGTGTAGTGGATTTCTTGGGGAGATTGATGGT
Organism: Conger conger; assembly: GCF_963514075.1. Lineage (NCBI taxonomy): Eukaryota > Metazoa > Chordata > Actinopteri > Anguilliformes > Congridae > Conger > Conger conger. The sequence continues at coordinate 7,961,882 of NC_083764.1, forward strand.
GGAATCGGGGTGTAAGGCCTCTTTAGGGGCGTAGAGAGCGCTGCCCCCCCAGAGCTGTGGTGTAGAGGGTCTGTGTGCCGTCAGCCCTGCCCAGCGTCAGCGCTGGAATGTGGGGGAGGATGGATTCCTGTGCCAGGAGGAGACACTCACACAATCTCATGCACGGACACACGCATACACACACTCGCATGCACTCATGAACATGCACACACATCACACACACACACACACTTGCATGCACTCATGAACATGCACACACATCACACACACACACACACACACTCATGAACATGCACACACATCACACACACGCACGGACATGAATGCACACACACACACACACACACACCATGCACATATGAGCACACACAGACACGCACACACAGGCTCACACACACACGTGGACACACAAAAATGTGCTTCATTTTTTATTAATGTGCTCAGTTTGTTGACCTTTCATAGAAACAGTAACAAATCCCAAGTACAATAAGTCTCTTAACTTATTATACCCCCCCCACCAACCCACACCCAAATTCCATTCAACATCAAAGGTCTCTTTTTTAATGAAACATTGGATCTCTGAAAATATTTACTTTGTTAATCCTCTAAAGTAACAGAAGATCGGTAGCTCTTGATATTTAGAAATGCTTGGGCTAAGATTGGTGGGGGGAGGGAGGGAGGGGGGGGGGGGGGGGCTGCTGGCTCTATCTCTCCATCTCTCCATATCTCCGAGGCAAAGCCGGTTCTGCTTCTCATGATTAACCAGCACCGGCAGCTTCAGTTCTGTAATGAACATCTTAATTCCTCCATTTTAAAAACGTGCTTTAATGAGACCGACAGAACTGTACATATTTGTTTGGGATCGATGATTTCCAAAGGGAAGGAAAGCAAAGCCGGTGATTAAATTTAATACATTTGACAATACCTTCTAACTACACAGTAGTTAAAAAAACGCCACCTCGGAAACGGTGGGTGGAGAGGGGGGCGGGGGGCGGTGTGGGGTGTGAGAAAAGGATGATTAAAACGGTCTCTGACTTGGCAAGTTTTCTCAATTTAATTTTTCATCAAGTTCAGCCTTCACGTCTCTCGGAGGAGAAGATGGACGATTCGGCTTCTCTTTAGTTTTGCTCTCCCTCCATGGGTGGCACGGTGGTGGGGTGGAGAGCACTGTAGCCTCTGCGAGAAGGTCCCGGGTTCGAATCCCGGCCGTGGTGTTTGCGTGTTCCCCGTGTCCTCCTCCTAGTGGCAACCCTGGTCCCGGAGAGCCGCAGGGTGAGTCCGTTTCTGTTTTCGCCTTAACAGTCGATCCAAACCCAAGGAACAAGGTGAGGCGAGTTAACTGTGTTAATCGTTCATTGATCACTTAAGTGCTGAGTGACGGTGGAAACCAGTCTCCAGGACCAGGGCTACTGACACCTGCTCTAGGGACTCCGGTTCCCTCCCACAGTCCACAGACCTGCAGGCTAGGCTAGCTGGAGAGTCTAAAATGATTTTCCTTTGTCCTCTCGAAACAGTTCAGACCAAGATAGGACGCAGGGAGCACCAGGGCGACACCGTAAATACCTTACCCCTCCCCCAAGAAAATCTTGACCGACCGAGTGGAGAAGACCATTATATATTCATGTTGATTAAATTTCGGAGAAAAATGAAATTGAAAGTCTCTAGCTGGGGATGATGGAGCATGTACTATATTCACACGTTCATGCATACCTGAAGAATGTGTACCCTGATCAATATACGAAAAATATTATAGAGCCTGCAGCCCAGTAACACCATCCCTTCCGATTGGCCACCTCTGTGACCAGCCTGCTTGGACTACATCGGCCAGCATGCTCGAGGCACAGTACGCACTCGGTGTCGAATTAATTTCACTTCTCTTCGCTGCTCATGCATACTTGATGACGAATGTGTGCCGGGATCAATATTAAAAGTTACTGTAGTGCCTGGAGGACAAATGCCTGTAATTGCTTCCTATCGATCGCCTCTGAGCGGCCTGTTTAGACTACGTCGCCCAGAATGCTCGGGGAACGGAACACACTCGGTGTCGAATTAATTTGACTTATTTTCTTCCCTGCTCATGCAGTCCTTGAGGAGCAAAAAAAAAAATGTGTCCCACGATGAATTTTTAAATATCGTAGTCACTCGCAATAGTTTCCCCATTGATTGTCCTCCGGGCAGCCTGGTTGGACTACATCTCCCAGCATGCACCAGTCCCTACTGGGGCTTCCACTGGGTGTTGACCCAGCCCAGAGTGTAGGTGCTGCTGGCGTTGAAGAGGTTCTTGTGCAGGAAGAGGCGGGGCTTTGTGACATCACAGTGGCTGTAGAAGAGCAGGAAGTGATGTCGCTGCAGCTCCCTCAGCAGGCTGTACCAGTAGCGCACCACGGTGCTGTCGTCCCCGCCCACCTCGAACCCGGGCCAGTGCAGGTGCACCTGCAGCAGCAGCTGCCCGATCTCGCCCAGCACGTCCTCCAGGACCAGGTTCTCCAGAATCTTCCACTCCGCGCTCTCCATGTCGGCCTTCAGCACGTCGATCTGCGCCGGGGAGGAGAGAGAGGGGCGAGGGGGGGGGTGAGTGAGAGTGCACGCAGACAGCCCCGAAAATGAAAAACGAACCCTGCCGTTGGGCTCTTGAGCACTCACACACACAAATGAAGTCACTGTGGAGGTACATTTTAGTTTTTTCAAGGATCAAATTTCCCAAATGTACCCTGAAAGTACAGTAATGTTCTCTTTGGGTAAAAATGAGTCTGTTTTCCAAGCAAAAAAGGTACAAATTCATTATATATGGCTGGCTTAGGGGAACAATTTTATGTACCTACAGGGTACCGCCCCAGTGACAAGCATTTGTATTTGTTTTAGGCCCTTTTCATACCTTTATTTCCCTTCCCATAAACTGCTCCCTGTTCTCTCCCTCTCTCCCTCTCTCCCCTCCCCACTTGCAGCCAATCTTTCTGCCATTTCTTCCAGGGCATCCTTGAAAACGACAACACATTCTCAATGGATCACCCCCGGTTCAATAGAGGATTAAAATTGTGTGTGTGTGTGTGTGTGTGTGTGTGTGTGTGTGTGTGTGTGTGTGAGCACAGTCTCCCACAGTGAATATAGTTTCATGTCAAGGCCTCTGCAGTTTTGTGACTGCAGTCTAACAAACATGAACAAACTGCTTTTTTATACATGAGGTTTACATTACATTACAGGTAATTTAGCTGACACTTTTATCCAAAGCAACTTAGAGTTGATTACACTAAGCTGGACAATCCCCTGATTTTAATATATTACCTTAAACCATGTCCCACGTCTGAACAAACATCTATGCATCAATGCATCTAGGGCAGCATGTAGCATAGTGGCTAAGGTATGTGACTGAGACCCGGAAGGTTGGTGGTTCAAGCTTCGGTGTAGCCACGATAAGATCTGTTGGCCCCTTGATCTGACATTGCTCCCCATGTGCTGCATGGTGGCCGCCCACAGCTCCTATGTAACTAGGATGGGTCCAATGCAGAGGGCAGATCACCCCTCTGGGTTCAATAATGTTAATAATCATATTCTTCTATACACCAGTCACTCTTACTGCATTCTGCATCCTTTCACCCCCCCAAAATAATGTTGCGGTCTGACTGGCTGTGACTGGCTTGCATCGGGTCGTACTGTATGTCATTGAGCTGGTTAGAACCGGTTCTAGCCCGGGAACACGGCCCAAATTTCTGTGATTTCTGCGCCTGAACGATCCAGCCAGCCGCAGCTGTGCCAGTGTGTCAGACTAATTACCCTCAGGTGTGCTCCTCCCGCCGAGCACGGCCGGGTTGTGTCGTTCGTTTCAAAGTAGCCTGTGTTGAGAGATACTTATTATTTATATATTTATTTATTTCATAAAAAGCCCTGTCTTAAGACAAGGCCCTATTTAAAAGAGACTCATTTCTATGAATCCAATGAAATGTGTTCAGTGTTTTGAATGTATTAGCAAGCAGTAGAAATGAGTGTAAATAAGTGGTACGTTTCCTAATTTGAAAGTGAAATTACCCGTTAAAAACGTTTAATCAAAATACTCCTGTTAATTTCTGGCTTAGTTCTGAATAGTTTTTTTTTGTCATCTTCCCCGATAGCTCTCGTGTAATAACTAGTTCTACCAATGTTATTACCCATTTACTACTTTGTTACTACCTGTTTATTAACTAACGTCAGCCATTATAAATCGTTAATAACATAGTTATTATACTGTGACAGTATACAGAGACCTTTTATAATACAATGACTGCATTTATTTAGTGTAGCTCAATAGCTCAATGACTTCTATACATAACAGACTAAGTATATATTTTACTGAAGATGTAAAGGTGAGTAGGCAGTCAAAGTGACTATTACAGGAAGTATCACTGTCGGCAGAATCTGTTTTTGAAGGATTATTTCATCTTCTTTCTGACCTTCATTATTCATTAACATGCTATTACAGGAGCAGGTGGCACTGATTGACAGTAACTGGATGACAATAAAATGCTAGACGTCAGTGTGTAGAAAGGAAGGGAGTGTGGGGAACTGCATACGGTCCCAGGAATGCTAAAATGGAACCTTAATGATAAATGGCTGACATTTCTATCGCACCTTTGTCCAAAGCGCTGTGCAATTGATGCTTCTCATTCACCCATTCACAGACATACTCTCACACACCAACAGCGATTGGCTGCCATGCAAGGTACCAACCAGCTCGTCAGGAACAATTGGGGGTTAGGTGTCTTGCTCAGGGACACTTCAACACAGCCAGGGCAGGAATCAAACCGGCAACCCTCCGACTGCCAGACCCTTACCTCCTGAGCTATGTCGGCCCCTTACTTGACACAATATGAGCTACGTAGTGCAGCTGTATTATTTGATTCCGGAACGTACTTCAGCCAAAGAATCAATGTCCACCGTGTTCGTTTACTGCACACATGACATATTTGAGTGTCGAACTCACATAATGCTAGAAATAATGAAGATAGTGTGATCTTCAGAGGAGAACTGAAGTCCACCCACCCTCTATTCACCAACGCCTGAAACCAAGCCAAGCATCTCGCACTGTACAATTTACTGAATAGTTTGAAATGGAGTGGGTCTGAGCAAGACGCTTTTAACTTCTACAGGAGTTCTGATAAGGACAATGGGCTTAATGGTGTGTGTTTGGCTTTTAAAGATTTTAATACCAAGCCTAGTCAGCAAATTTAAAAGATGAGATATTAAGATCTCTAGTGATGATTTGAAGAGATTCCTAAAGAGCGGGGTTAAGCTGCCTTCAGCAGATGCCTGTGGAGTGACTTAAAACACCTCTACACACCTGTAGCGTGAAACCGACCCAGTAATATGAAAAACCCCCGCCTGAACGTGGCTTCTTCTGTTCCCTTCTATTCGGTTGAAATATCATTATGAAGATTAATACGGCAAGGCGATACCTCTGAAATCCATCGGTCAATAGAGGGTGTTTGCCCCACTCCAGAAAGCGTGTTAGTTGCTTGGCGTGGGTTGAAATGAAAGGCAGGTGTTTTATAGTGTGTTTGTTCTGCAGCTTGGCTTAAAGCGACGTCCTAAATTCCTGCACCGCCACGGAGAGAGCATCCAGGAGGCTTCTGGGAAAAAACAACCGGGTACGCCGCCGTCTTTCTCGGTAATGGCCGCCATATGGCTCCGACATCGACTGCTGGGAGGAGCGCGATGGAGATCTCCGTCTTCATAACAAACCCGCGACAAACAAAAAGCTAAATCAGAACAGGAGGGATGAGAACAAACACACTTCCCCAGAGCTTGTGTGTGTGAGCGATGGAGAGAGGCCATCTCAAATACAGAAAGAGAGAGGGAGAGGGGGAGCGGGCAAACTAGGCCAGCTGGTTTGGGATGAGTGTTATGGTCTCAATTATGCACGTGCCTGCAGTGGTCTGGCAGGGGTTCGAGAGTATTGTCGTCCTTTTGATCCTCGTATCCAAGCGGTTCTATTGTGTCTGTGTTTCTCATCTGGGCGGGGAATTAAACCGCAGTCCCTGGATACTACACTGTGAGGCGCAGGGGTTCGGTCGATGTCGGGGTCACCGAATTCAAACGCTGCACCCCACCATTATAGACACAGCTGTGGTTCGGAGATAACCACCAAGATGATAAAGGGTCAGAGCTGTGTATGCATACATGTATAACAGACACCGAAATATGCATGCACACACACTTGCTTGCTCGCTCATGCACACACACACACACACACACACACACACACACTTGCATTCACGCTCTTGCACACACTTGCATTCACGCACACACACATATACTCACACACACACACACAAACGCATTCACACTCACGGTCATGAACACACACACACACACTTGCATTCACGCTCATGCACACACTTGCACACACACACACACACACACACACACAAACGCATTCACACTCACGGTCATGAACACACACACACACACACACACACACACATACTTGCATTCACGCTCATGCACACACACACACACACACACACACACACACACGGTATATGATTGTGATTAAGACCGAGTGCTTATGAGCTGAGCCCATACTGAACCACTTAACTTTCCACGCCTGTCAGATGGCGATTGA
>NC_083764.1:7968676-7996176 GCF_963514075.1 Conger conger
ATCCGTTTGTCCCCGACACAAAAACTGCTGCTATACAGCCCCATCCCCATCCCTGGATCTCACCTGCCTGCGAGTTCAACTACCTCACCTGTGCGGGCAGCAGGGGGTGTGAACGGCTCCCCGCGGCCAATGAGCCGGCGGTTTGGCTGCAGCGCGGCGTTCAGGCTGATTGGTCTCAGTCACAGCTGAGACTTCTTGCCGAAAGCTGGTGAGGGTAATGCGGTCAGAGGGGTCGGCGCAGGTAAGGGGGTGGCGTGCACTGCCAGATTCACCCCAAACGCCCCCGTTCCCCGAACCCTCGCCCCACTGTTTGTCCCTCTGTGACCCTGCTCAGGAGTGGCATATATTCTACATTTTAGGCAAGTCAGTCGGTCCCCTGTTGCCATGGACACAGCAGGACTGAAGCAGTACTTACAGTCAAATCCCCTGTTGCTATGGACACAGCAGGACTGAAGCAGTACTTACAGTCAAATCCCCTGTTGCTATGGACACAGCAGGACTGAAGCACCACTTGTCAGTCAGTCCCCATGTCGCCATGGACACAGCAGGACTGAAGCACCACTTGTCAAGTCAGTCCCCTGTCGCCATGGACACAGTAGGACTGAAGCACCACTTGTCAAGTCAGTCCCCTGTCGCCATGGACACAGCAGGGCTGGAGCAGCAGGCCAGGTTGGTCCCCTGGTGCCCCAGAAGCAGCAGGCCAGCTGTGGACAGAGTCCAGCGGCAGCAGACGGCCTCGTGGGCCAGGCAGCCCTGCCGCGATGGCGGGCAGAGCAGAGCCCCCCGCTGGGCGATGCCGATCCCCCCTAATGAGCCCAGACGCATTCTCCCCGCCACACGCGCATAATTCATAACCATCAGCACTCTGTAAGTGAGAGAAGGCATGTAGGGCCATGACTGTGTGAGGGAGATGGGGGGGGGGGGGGGGGCGGCTCACAGGGACACTGCTCAGCTGACACTCCTACCACACCCTCACCCCCCCCCCACACACACTCCAACTACACCCCCCCCCCCACACACACACACACACCCCCACCTCACCCCCCCCCCACACACACACACACACACACACACACACACACACTCCAACTACACCCCCCCCCCCCCACACACACACACACACTCCAACTACACCCTCCCCCCCCCACACACAGACACACTCCAACTACACCCTCACCCCCCCCACACACATACACACACACTCCAACTACACCCTCCCCCCCCACACACACATACACACACACTCCAACTACACCCTCCCCCCCCACACACAGACACACTCCAACTACACCCTCACCCCCCCCACACACACACACCCTCACCCCCCCCACACACACACACACACCCTCACCCCCCCGACACACACACACACACTCACCCCCCCCACACACACCCTCACACACAGACACACACACACACACCCTCACACTCACCCCCCCCCCCCACACACACACACACCCTCACACTCACCCCCCCCCCCCACACACCCTCACACACAGACACACACACACACACCCTCGCAGCCGTAAACACACACCCAACCCCATCAATCCCAACACACACACCTTGTTAAACCCCCTGGGTGGCAGCTCATATTCCAACCAAAATGAAAGGTCCCCGCAAACCCAGTGAAATGGATGGAATAGACTGCGGTCCTCACAAGCCCAGTGAAACAGGACACAATACACAGAGGAACAGCGCACATGCCTATCAGGGTTCCTGTAAACCAGCCACGGGTAACTGCACATAACTCCCCAGGCGATGGCTAAGAGTAAAGACTAAAGATTATGAAAGGTTAATTTATTTTATCTCATTTCATAACATCATTATTGAACAACTGCCGCAAAATGAAAACTTTCAAATATGTCAAATGAGAGCTTTTAAAGCTGCTATTTTTTTCACATATTAATAAATTGGAAGTGAAAATCTTCTCAGAGTGTAAAAGCCCATTAAATATTTTCTTGAAAGCAGTAGATAATGGAATGCATTACTTACATTTTTTGCAATAAAAAAGACCAATATACCGCCCCCCCCCCCCCCGCCCCCCATGAAATGCAGTCCCGACTAAATTCTTGGTAAGAAGGGCTGGATGAACTATGGATCTTATGTGCAGTGGGAGTAGATATTAAATCACTCCGATACTACACTCTCTGCTCACAGCAGCCATTCTCACTTGCTCTGCTGCCTCCATGGTTGGATTCCCCTGATCCCACTGGATTGATCTTGCCTGACAACTGGCTAGCAAACTGGTATTACAAATATAATGGCAAGGCCCCCCCCCCCCCCCCCCCAACAAATGTCGTAGAAAAAAGGAGTGGTAATTCGGTTTCTGTACGTGCTGATGTATTCACTCTTGAAATGGCCGATTTGTGCCCTGGGAGGATTATTTTGATTTTTCCTTTAGCGGGAGTGAACCGCCCGTGGCCACATTAGAGCGAGAGAAAGAACAGAAAACTCTCGCAATCATCGCTCCCTCACCCCACAGGTTCTTCCCTCCCTTCCACTTAACTACCAAAAAAAACCCCTCCACTTTCCGCATACGAGAAAAAATCCGTTCGCTTTCTACAGCTCGTTTAAAAAACCTGGAGTTATCGGCTACTTTAACCGTTCCTTTCCCCCCCCGGCAAGAAATCTATTGCTATGAGAGAGAGCGCTAACATAGTCCTAATCTAATTAGATCAGTATATTATCAGATTAATTATTATTTAATGTTTTTATTATTATTTCATTTTCATAAGAATGTGTTGTTTATTGTATATTGTATGTTGCTTATTGTGTACTATTTACTGCATGTGCTTTGGCAACAATGGTTGATTTTTATTCATGCCGATAAATCCATTTCAATCCATTAGAAAGAGTGTGTGAGAGAGAGAGAGAGAGAGAGAGAGAGAGAGAGAGAAACCCTGAGATATTGCATAAAAGTAGAAAAGCAAGAGCAGAACTGAAAAGGCCCTGAAGGTGAACAGGCTCTTGAGCTGCCCTGACATTTAAAGAAAACAATAACGGCCACAATTATATCACTCTGCCACCCTGAACGCGCCAGGAATTAGTCAATGCCGCTGATATGCATCCAGTACACCTCTGCAGCATTTAAAAATGAAAGGAAAAAAAAAAACGAGCCAGTTGCCATGACAACCTGTGGCAAGAGCCTGAGTGGCTGATGTTAATGGGGCCCTTCGAGCCGCGGACCTGAAGTTCTCGCCACGGCAGCGCTGCTTAGAGATGGCGGGACCTCACGCGTCCCCCCCGCCCGTGAGGGACACGCCGTCACACGGAGCGGGTCACCGGAGAGGACGGAGTCGTGGCCGGCGGGCCAGCGTCCGGGGCGGGCGAACCGGAGGTGGTTGGGGCTTCAGGAGGAAGACCTGTTCTGTCGCCTGGAAGGAGGCTGCGTGGGCGAGGGACCGCTGGGCGGAAATCGCAGGGCCGCGTGCGATGTTCAGAGGAGCAGCTCGATCGGACGGAGACGCAGCGGGCCTTGGGCCTTCGGCGAGTGTCTCGGCGCTAAACGGCCGTGGCTGACCGGGGCGGGGTGATACGAGGGTGAGAGAGAAACGCTGGGTAATTGCCTCTTGAGCGCGGAGGAGTGGCAGAACAATCACGCATAAACGCACACAGCCACAAACGCGCACACACAACACAAACGCACATAAACACACACGCATAAACGCACACAGCCAAAACACACACAAACGCACATAAACACACACAGCCACAAACACAAACACAAACGCACATAAACACACGCATAAACGCACATAGCCACAAACACAAACGCATATGCATATGAATACACAAACAAAGACTCACTCTCTCACTCTCACACTCACACACTGTCTCACACACTCTCTCTCTCACACACTCTCTCTCTCTCACACTCTCTCACACACACACACACACTCACACACACACACTCTCTCACACACACACGCACACACACGCACACACTCTCCAGCCCAGCGCAGCCGGACAGGGCAGCGAGCAGCTGGGAGCCGGCGGGTGAGTAATGGATGGGGAACGCTCGCGTTTATAACCCCCCCCCTCACCCCCCCTCACCCCCCGAGAGGGGACGGACTGGACAGCCAGCGGAGGAGCACACATGGCCCGCACACGTGTCTGAGCTCCGGCGCCTCTGGAGCCCGGCTCTCCCGCCTCCTCCTCCGGGGGCCGATCGGGATCGAGATCTCGGAAAATAACACGGCGCGATTAATCACTAATGAATAGAAACTTAATAAACGTTACCCTCCGCGGATCGGGGCCTTGAGCCCGACACGTGCGGTGCGCGAGGCACGGCTCGACGCGACACACTCATCCCTCTGACGGGGGTCTGGGAGCGAGGGCTGAGAGGTCTGAGAGCGGATGGGCACTGACATTCCCGACACTTCAAAATCAATTACACCGCGCGTGTGCGTTTGAGGGTACATGTGACGCCGCGGACCAGCGGTGTCCATCTCCGGCCCGGCCTCTGCTCCGACACACTCACGCCCGCCCCCCGGAGAGCGTTTCTGACCCGTCGGACAGGCGTTTTGGGTTATTTTCCTTCATTACGGCGAGAATTCTTCAGTCATCAACGGTAGAGACCTACGGTTTTAGATTACAGAGCTCACATGTTTGAGGTTAAGGTTAAGGTTAAGGTTCGGCCGATGTCTTTGGACTGTTTCTTTTGTTTTTTCTTTTTCAGCCTCATAATGGCTTCCTTAACTTTCATCGGTAAAGATACTGAAAGCCCTGTCATAACTAAGGAAGCAATTGAAAACGCCCGACTAATCAGACCTGGTAAATTAATTCGTCCCAAATATTATGGTGCTCTGAAATGGGGGGGGGGGTAACCATGCAGAAGAAGGGCAGTAATCCATTCATGCAAGTACCCCGAGATTAAAACTGTCTGCCCCTTTTACCTCATTTCATTTCAAATCCGACGCGCTGGAGGCACAGAGCCGAAGCGGCCCAAAAAAAATGTATAATCGCGTCACCGTCCAAATACTTACGGACTGCACAGCATTCGCGATCTCCCACGGTCAAGCGAAACCGCGGCAATGCACCCGACTCTTTCTTTCCAGAAAACAAATTCACACAAATATAATCCCCCCCCCCCCCTCCCCATTATGCGGCGTCAGAGGAACTCCGATCGCAGCCGGCCTGTCGGGAGGGGACCGCGGCCGGTGTCGGGTGGCCCCGCTCCACGCAGAGGAGCGCCTCGTTACCTCACTCCCAGCGGAGCGAGCGCCGCCCGTTTTCACACGGCCCAGTCGACAGGAAACGCCCCGGCGACCGGACACGTGAGGCGCACATGGGAAGCACACGCTACGCGCACATGTCGGCGAGCACACGGCCCAGCACATGCACACGCAACCCTGACATTCAGCGCTCACCTGCGCGCAACCCGCCCGTCGTCCATTCAATCACGGACAACAATGATATGTTGTTGTTGTCGGGTTTAAAAAAATAATAATACTATTCCAAGAGGAAAATATATCTAGCCGTTCAGCCAAGTGCCAAGTCTTCTTGACGAAAATCTCACACATTAAGACTGATGAGTGAGAATAAATATTCATTAGAAACAGGGTACATTAGGCAACAAATAAAATTTAAAATGAAAAAAGCAGTTTGGCAGCTGATCTGTGTCGCCATTCTGGAAGGCTGAAGCCTTTGTGACATCACAGCCAATCCCAGCCAATCCCAGCCAATCCCAGCCAATCACAGCCAATCACAGCCAATCACAGCCAATCACAGCCAATCCCAGCCTGCCCCACAAGACCAAGGAAGGACATCCAAGATGGAGTGGTTAACCACAGCAGCCAGGTCTAACCTCACTGGCCTGGTTGTTTTAACAGTTTTGGGTACATTTTGGGTACATTGGCTACAGTTAGACGGCTTTAACTTCAGCTTTCAATCAATGCCGCGACCAATACCCGCTCAATAAGGGTAACGGCTAAACGCAATGCGCCAGGGTTTTGTTACAGTCGCGAATGACGCGAAAGCAGGAAAATTTAGCGAGGAAGGCTCGGTTTCAGTAAAAAAAAAATTTTTTTTTAAACGGTGTAGAACGTTCTGGAAAAAAACTGTACTGTATGTCACCAAAAAGAGAGATAGGGAAAGCACACATCCTGGACCGTTGTATGCGTGGCGTGCGCGCACACAGAGACGGCTCGCTCCTCACACGCTCCCCCTGTACGAACACGCCGAGCGAGGCAGAGGCCAGGGCACTCACAGGCTGATGACGTTCTCCAGGTGTCGGGCGTCCGTCACCCGGCCCGTCCGCTCCACCGTGTGCTGGTTCTGGCCCAGGTGAACAAACCTGCACAGGGGGGCGGGCACAACGTCGGTCACATGGCAACCGTACAATACCGGAGGCTCGGGAGTCACCCCGTAGTGCATGACAAAATGGCCGCCACGCACACACACACACACACTCACACTCACACTCACACTCACACTCACACTCACACTCACACTCACACTCACACTCACACACACACTCACACACACACACACACACACACACACACACACACACACACACACACACACACACACACACACACACACACCCCACCCCACCCCACCCCAAAGGCGCATTACATACACACAGCCTAAATAGAACAAACAGAAAAATATGGTTCAAAACAGGACAATATGCACAAGGATTTCAATGTTTTTTTTTTTTTTAGGAGAAGAAATCTTATTTTTACCAAATCTATCATCCCAGCCCCCCCACCCCAAAGTTACATCAGACCCCAGTTGCAAGCATAAAACAGAATTGTGGTGAAAATACAGGTTCAAAACAGGTCGTCAAGCACAAGGAAATCAACATTTTTCTTTTTTTTCCTCTTTTTCTATGGACAGGAAACTTTAAAATCGCATTTAAACCCGAATCTATTTCCGACGCGCTGTCGGTAAGCAGGGCGGAGCGTCAGGAGACCGTTTTCTCGCGGGAGCGTTGTCCGTGTCCTCAGACGCATTCTCCTCTCCGGTGCGGGACCCCGCTTTACCCACGATTCAAAGCGCCGCCACCGCGCGGACACAATGGGGAAAGTGGCTCTCAGCGCCGAGCTTCCCGCCGGGGTGACGCACGGGAAGGGAACGGGAGGATAAATCACGGAAAACACGCTTCGTACGGAGCGCCACCGCGACGCGGGCCCAGCGCCGGTCCTGTAACCGGCCCGGGAAACCGTCTCGGCTCACACACCCGCCGAACGAAGGCGCAAAACGGACGGGGAAGAAAAAGGGGTTGAAACGGGACGCTGCCTCATCGGCCCGCCGTCCAATCGGGTTTCAGAAGAGCGCCGTGAAGAAGGCTCGGTTTGCGAATCATCCCCGGACGAGGAATAAATAAATAAAACTTAAAACTTAGATCCTGGGGGTGTCTCGGTGGCGCAGCCTGTAGAGCACTGACCGCATGCTCATTGCGAGCCGCGACGTCGGCGGTTCGAATCCGACCGTCTGACATTTGTCGCATGCCTTCCCCTCTCTCTCACTCCCATTCTTCCTGTCTCTCTATACTGTATACTGTCCAATAAAGCTGAAAAAGGCCTAAAAAATATCTTTAAAAAAATAATAATAATAAAAACTTAGATCCTTCACAGTCGGGAGGGATTAAAGTTCTGGCGACGTCGGCGACCTTGTCCAGGGCGTATCCCCGCCTCGTGTGCCAATGCATGCTGGGATAGCCCCCCCCCCCCGCCCCACATGCAGGAGTCTGTCCAGGAATAGGCGGTTTAGTTAACGGATGGAGGGATAGAGGGATGGTTTCCCGAGGCCCACGGCTAAGGACAGGACCTGCAGTCCGTAGTTATTCATTGAAAGGGCCAGGTGACGCCAGGCACCGAGGAGCCAGATGGCGGTGGAGCTTTTGCAATGAAGCCTTTCATGCAACATGCAGCCCTTTTTATTGGCTGGCTTCGGGTACTCCCGGCCATAAAGTGGACGGGAACCTACTCGTTCGTAAACCGACAAAAATCTACATTTTCTTCATGCTCCGGTGGATAATGTTTGGGCATCGAGGCTGAGAAGATTTCCGGTGTGTTCTAGATAGGGCTCTGTCATTGTAGCTGCACCGGCCCTTGCCCATAGCCAAGCCCTTTAACCTGAATATTCAGGCTAAATCCAGATAGCCGAGATTGTATGTTTAAAGCAAGCAAGCAAGCCACTCGGGATTAAAAACATCAGGCTGAAAATATCAAATGTGAACGTAAGATCTCCATCCAAGCTGCTGTGTGTGAAAATCAGAACAAACACAAATGAACAGCGTGGAGTAGATTCAGGTCAGAGTTAAATACCACTTTGAGGGGCCAAATTGTATCCAGTCAGTTTAGAGGCCAGCAAATCAGCCAGCTTTTCATCTGGCTACTTCAATTTACGGGACCGCAGGGCAGGGAAATGAAATTTGGAGGCGGGGGGGGAGGGGGGGTGAACAAAAGAAAAAGACAGAAAGTGCGGCACCATCGGAGCACAGTGACAATGCCCACATTAACCGCCACGGCACGGCTGAACAGGGCAGAACAGATAAATTAGCCTTTTTATTAAACCAAGGGTTGTAACACTGAACGGTCTGTCCCTGCACTTTCAATGCAGAAGTGGCATCCTGGGGGGGGGGGGGGGGGGTTGGGAGAAAGAAAAATTTTTAATTAAAAAATAAATAAAAACACATCGTCTGCCCGACTGCTTATTCTGCCGATTTTTATTATTATTATTTTTTTAAGATATTTTTTAGGCCTTTTTCAGCTTTATTGGACAGTATATAGTATAGAGAGACAGGAAGAGGACGGTTCGAACCGCCGACGTCGCGGCTCGCAATGAGCATGCGGTCAGTGATCTACAGGCTGCGCCACCGAGACACCCCATTCTGCCGCGGGGGTAACGGAGCGTGGGGGTAACAGAGCGTGGGGGTAACAGAGCGTGGGGGTAACAGAGCGTGGGGGTAACAGAGCGTGGGGGTAACGGAGCGTGGGGGTAACAGCGTGGGGGTAACAGAGCGTGGGGGTAACAGAGCGTGGGGGTAACGGAGCGTGGGGGTAACAGCGTGGGGGTAACGGAGCGCGGGGGTAACAGTGTGGGGGTAACAGAGCGTGGGGGTAACGGAGCGTGGGGGTAACAGAGCGTGGGGGTAACAGAGCGTGGGGGTAAAGGAGCGCGGGGGTAACGGAGCGTGGGGGTAACAGAGCGTGGGGGTAACGGAGCGTGGGGGTAACGGAGCGTGGGGGTAACGGATCGTAGGGGTAACGGAGCGCGGGGGTAACAGCGTGGGGGTAACGGAGCGTGTAGCGCGGCGTCTCCCAGCGTTCGCTCTCACCTGCGGTAGATCATCATGTCATCCTCGGCCGGGCATTCAGAGAGGTTGAGTCCGTACGTCTCCTTCATCGGCTGGTGCTGGAAGTCCTGAGAGAGGACAGAAACATGACTTAAGCTCTGTCCGCATCAAGAACGATAGCTATAACAATAACGCTAACTATAGCTATCACGATAACGATAACTATGACTATACAACGATGACGATGTGAGCATCCACACTGATGAACGATAATGTTATGTCGCGGTTATGTCATACGCATGACGTGACGCCCTGTAAATTCGGTTGAATTTTGATTGGCCGTCAGTGTTTTTATCGTCCATGCAACTGGGAGAAAAAAAAAGTCGCTCTCAAAGTGATCCCAACAATAACGTTTCGTCAACCGTCGTTAAAGTTGTGGTCTGGAGCTATCCACTTGAGTTTTAGATTTTTTAAAATTGTATATTTATAGTCGTGATTATAGTTATAGTTCTTGGTGTGGCTTTATATTCCCATTGTAACTCTATAAATAGGTGGGCAAAAGGGCAGTTTGACAATAAAACGGATAACAGTTGGTCTTTGTGCAAGTGAGATCGACGTGATGGACAAAATGGTTCCCCACACAGCGGGCTAGTCCACTGCGATCTTTAGACTGCATTTCAAAAATATATCAAGAATTATTATTTTTATTTCATTTATTTTTTAAACACTGAAGAATAGTCGTAATTCAGTCATGTCACCTCTGTGTGAATAGATTCATTAAGGTTAATTTCTGTGCAGAGAGACAAGACATTTTTTTCATTCGCCGAAGATTATCACCCACCAGGGATAGGAAAATTGAAGGTTGTCAACAGAAAGAATAGCAAGCTGGATTTGCAACAGAATCGTAATATCATAATATTTTTTTTATGAATGTCATAAATGTCATGTTATCTGGGCCTAGTTTAACCCCTGTGTTTAGCAGAAAAATATACAGGTTGCTATGGCCGCATGCCCTCCAACACGTCATCGGCAAGGAAACCGTCACATATTTTCGGTGTTATGATACAGTTGTTTTCAAAAATGGTTTTAGAAACAACAAACAACCAACAGAACCAAACGCTACTCGTTGCTCCTTACAGAGAAACACTATGTTCCACCGTATTGTATGAAATGAAAAGCACACGTGAGCCGTGAAATGGACTGGAGTGGGTTTTTCGACTCGGCCATTTTAGCAAAACACAGGGCCGTTCCACTCGACAACGAAAATGAAGGGCGATTCGAGCCTCGGCTCTCGAGCGAGTGGTGTGTGTACACAAACGTCTCATCGCCTCTCCTGGAACAGAGAAGAAAATGACCACCACGAAGGACTCGACTAGACCACGTGAATCTGTATCTTCACACTGGAATGCACAAACCGGCTCAGTAATCTCTAGGTTTGATGTCGTTCGCTTCGCGTCTGGGGGGCTACGGTTTTGCGAGAGAGAGCAGGTGATTATTTTTCCATTACATCCGTTTAGCGGTACGCTGTCATTCGGCGTGACTTTATGCAATTAATGCCTCAAATTTCAGGCATCAAACTTTGAATACTGACTGAAAATGCAAGGGGCTTCTGTTCCTCTCTCTCTCTCTTTCTCTCTTTTTGGGTTCACTTAACCATAGGGGTTTTATAGCTCCAGAAATGTGAGGACAGCACACATGCACACGTGTACACAGACACTGACACACACAAACATGCACGTGTGTCCACACACAAACACACACTCTCACTCTCACTCTCACTCTCACTCTCACTCTCACTCTCACTCTCACTCTCACTCTCACTCTCACTCTCACTCTCACTCACACACACACACACACACACACACACACACACATACACAAACCAGTCTCCTTTTCTGCTCGTTCCTGCACCCAAATGACCCAGCACACCACTGCAGTGGTTACGAAACTACAGCCACTGTCATCACTTTCCCCACTCTCAATTTCTACCGTACAATATGCAGCACATCAGTGTGTTCTGAACCAGCGCCTCTATTGACACCAGTACGTTCTGAATCACCGCCTCGATTCTGACACCAGTGCAGTTGTATGGGAGTCCAAGAGAGGAAAACAAACAGTATCAATCAAACAAACGCACAGGCAGGCAGGGACATACATACACAAACACACACACACACACACACACACACACACACACACACACACACACAGCCATGCGCACACACACACTCACACACAAACACAGGCATGTGCAAACATGCGCACACGCCTACAGACCCGCACAGGCACATGCCTGCACACGTGCACACACACACGTACTCACTCACATACACACAAGCACATTCAGACACACAGGCACACGCACGCACACGCCTACAGACCCGCACACGCCTGCACACGTGCGCCGAACACAAAATGAAAACTGTAATTACAAAGCAAGCCGGGTAATGATCAAATTAAATATTCATTTTTATCAGTTCTCCTTCTCGCAGCTGAGCCTTGGGCACTCGGTTGTTTGTGGATAATGCACAGGACTGGACCAACAGCACACAAATACGCACACACCACGCGGACGAGAGAGAGAAACCTGCAGCCCACACGCGAGTACAGATAGCCAGGTACACAACCCCAGTGACTAATACCTGCACAAATATAGACATACAAAGACCTACGAGATGCAGTGGGACTCGCCACAATGATCGCTAATGTGCATAATTACAGGAGTAATCTTGAGAGACGGATAAACGATCCATCGTTTGCGGGAGAGACGCGACGAGAAGTTGGGAGGCACTCTGAAGGTCTCTGAAGTTCTCGGCAGCAGCACGGCGCGCGTGCACGCGACCTCACTTCCTGCGGGACAGCCCACCAATGGCGCGCGACGGGATGCGCTACGGCAGCCAATCGGGAGGGTCCGTCTACACGCATGTTCCAGGCGTGGATCGTAGAGTCGTCTCCCCGCAGTGAGAGGTGTCCCTCAACAGCAGAACAGCCGGATACGTTTACCACCCCCCCCCCCCTGCTGTAGTGCGGGTCAAAATCGACACTATCCTGAATTTAATAGCAGCGAAAACCCGCGGAAATTATTTTTGTTCAGCATGAAATTGGATTGCATTTATTAATGGTCGGGCCCCTCCAGGAAAAGCAAAAAACATCGCCCTTTTTATATTTTTAGGAAAGTGGTGCGCCATCATGGTACAAATAATATTGTCTGGAGTCTTTTTCAACCCAAGCAGTTTTGAAATCAAAGTCCTTATCAAAGATGAGGACCACACAATTACAGCAAAAAAATACTACAGAGTAGGTACAGTCAGCCTAGACTGCTTAAAATTCGATGAAGAGGCGTTCCTGCACCCAAAGGTGGGGGGGTTTCATCCCATTTTGACCCTTGGGGCATGGGGTGTGTCCATAATTTGAAGACAACAGGAGGGTTAGAGCAGTTAAATGTCTTTAAAAAATGTCCACACATCAGTGAAGGGGTGAAAATTGTGGAATGACTGCATTGTGCTGCCAGACATAAAAATAGGTGAAATGTGTCACCACCCTTTGACCATGGAGACAAACACCATTGCTGCATAGTCGTTGGGGCGGCCTGTAGCCTAGTGGCTACTGTGCTTCACTGGGGCCTGGAAGGTCGGTGGTTCAAGTGGGGGGGGGGTGGTTGTGGCCCCTGCTTAGTCTAATCAACTGGAAGTCGCTTTGGATAAAAGCATCAGCTAAATAACCGTGATGTACCGTAACGTCGCGTTAACTTTAGGTGCAGCTGGAGGCCCGCAGAGGAGACGCAGCATCACGACGGCCGGGAACGCCCCCTCCCTGTGCAGTGCCCAGGCCCATAAGACGCCGCACCGCAGGGGGGCCACCACGCAGTCAGAGCGGGGAGTTAGTCACCAGACTGCGGGGTGAGGATCCACGCGCTGGAGCCACGCAGCACGAGCTGCCTCCGCAAGGCTGGAACACGCGCATCAACCCGGCCTCGGCTGAACTCAAACACACGCACCAACCCAGCCTCCGCTGAACTCAAACACACACACCAACCAGGCCTCCGCTGAACTCAAACACACACACCAACCGGCCTCCGCTGAACTCAAACACACACACACCAACCGGGCCTCCGCTGAACTCAAACACACACACCAACCAGGCCTCGGCTGAACTCAAACACACGCACCAACCGGGTCTCCGCTGAACTCAAACACACACACACCAACCGGGGCCTCCGCTGAACTCAAACACACGCACCAACCCGGGCCTCCGCTGAACTCAAACACACGCACCAACCAGGCCTCCGCTGAACTCAAACACACACACCAACCGGGGCCTCCGCTGAACTCAAACACACGCACCAACCGGGCCTCCGCTGAACTCAAACACACACACCAACCGGGCCTCGGCTGAACTCAAACACACACACCAACCGGGCCTCCGCTGAACTCAAACACACACAATCCCCTCTAAACAGAGCTGTCAGCTGTTAACCAACTGGGCTGTTATCCAGCTAATCAGGAGCTCTTAGCTGTTGACTGACTGGGCTGTTATCCAGCGAATCAGGAGCTCTTAGCTGTTGACTGACTGGGCTTGCTAAGTCCAGGGTTCAATCTCCATCCCCAGGTCAGTTTCACCAGACCACCAGAGCAGATGTTTAAAATGGAACAGGTGCTGAATGGGGACCAGCCAAAGTGGCTGGAAGAGCAGACACCAGGCTCACTCACCAGGCACAGAGAGACTTAAGCAAGTTCTGGACAATAATGTGCGCTAAACACCTAGCGGTAATCAATGATTCAATTTTTGTTTTCATTTGTATCGCGCGCTTCACAGAAGACGGTCACTGGGACGCTTGTTATGTGAGTGATCGTGATTATTCGCCCATCCTGTGACCCCCCCCCCCCCCTCCCCCCCCAGCAGAGAACAGGGGCCAGGCCCCCCGGAGAGCACTGGCGGTATCGTCGAGGACGACGGGGGGGCGTGGGGCACATGAACGAAAGCCGAAAGCTCTTTGCGGAAAAAGGACGCAGGAGAGAATGTCAAAAGCCTCTTACCCGGGGCTGCGTGCTGATTGCACACCTGAGGGCCAGACGGTTGATTTACCGCGGCCCTCTGCCTGCCCCCGACGGCCAGCGCGGCTGGGGGGGGAGGGGGGCTTACCGCCAGGGCTTACCGCCGGGGCGCTGAGAGGGGCAGGGACCTGGCGGTGCGCGATCGATCGTCTGCTGAAAACCGAAAACCTCAGCTTCATTACAGGAATATAATGTTTTTGTATTTTTTTTGTGTGTGTGTGTGTGTGTGTGTGTGTGTGTGCGCGTGCGTGTGCGTGCGGGGTGTTCTCTGCAGGCCTGGGCACTTCAGTATCCAGCTTTATGCACTTACAGAGGAGAAGACAACTGCCACACACTTCAGTCACCTTGGTAATTTACAGCAGGAGAGAGGGAGACGGGGGGTGAGGGGGAGAGAGTAAGAGAGAGAGAGACAGAGAGAGAGGGTGGGAGAGCGACAGAGAGTGAGAGACAGAGAGATAGAGAGACAGCGAGATAGAGATAGGAGGGAGAGAGGGGGGAGGTGGAAAGAGAGCGTGGGAGGCAGAGAGAGGTGGAAAGAGAGAGTGGGAGGAAAAGAGAGAAAAAGAGAGGATTTTGAGCAGCCCCTGAGACTGCAGGTGAATCAGTGACAGAGCCCTTGTATATTAGAGAGGAATGATTCAGCCTCAGAGTATTTCTGTACCTCTGTAGCTCTACACCAGTAATCTCTCTTTCAGACATAAACACACATCTGTGCCTCTTCCTTTGGGTCCTCCATCTCAAACCACATCTGTGGTTGCTGGGGACACACGCACGCACGCACGCACGCACGCACACACGCACACACGCACACACGCACACACGCACACACAGACACACAGACACACGCGCGCACACACACACACACACACACACACACACACACACACACGCACGCACACGCGTACACCTCCCTTTACCTGGGAGTCAGGTGTGAAGACAGTCTGATCAGTAGCACTAATTACCATGCAGAACAGAAAACCAAGATTTGGATTTTGAGGGGCTAAAGTTTATGTTCTAGGACCTAGAACCGCTCATCAGCTCATTCAACTACAAGCAGTTCTAGGTTTTTTTTTATGGTTCTAAGTTTGGCGTAGTATCTGTACGTTTAGCGCTTTAGTGATGTAGTTGCGTATACACGCTGGATAAAGTCACAGCAATCACTGGTCTGCCACTGCTGCTGACACCGGTCAGGTAGGTGCATTTCCGCTCTCTTCCACTACACGCAAATTGGGGGTCGAATCAGCAAGTGGACTGAAATTAAACTCCTTAACCCATGCAAGGTGTGAGGTCATAAATATGCAATTAGAATGTTGTTAACTGAACATTCTAATGCTGATGTCACAATCACTACTGGTGACCGAAAGCACTGGAGTTCTAGAACACTGACCTAGAATGCTGAATTTCTTTTTAAAAAAGGGTAATTGGGGTAGATTTTTAAATTTTTTTTAACTTGAACCTTATCAGCATCTCATCTCCATGACCTTCTTAAATTGGGAATGGAACCTGAGCCCCGTTAGCCGGCACAGTAGGATAGGGCTGAACGGAGTGCAAGGTAATGTAACCACACGATGATCACAACCCAGAGCTGTCAGTCATCCCCCCACCCCCCCCCCCGCGGGCTCCAGGAGCAACCCGGTGACAGAGGGCCGTGCCAGGCACCCCCTCCTCACCTCCTGTTACGGATTCTATTCTGGAGCGCCCGCCAAGCAGCCTCTGCCAGCGCTGGCACGGGGAACGGGAGCGCTGCCAAACTGTAACCGGGAGCGACGGGCAGCAGACTGTCCCCACCTCCCCCCCCCCGACCCCCACACACCAGCCTGTGGTGTAGAACATGACTGGGGCCGGGAAGGTTAGCGGCCCTGCTGTGGCCACGATACGGTCTGCACGACTGCTGGGCCCTTGAGCACAGGCCCTAAACCCTGCATTGCTCCAGGGGGGATTGTGCCCTGCTCAGTCGAATCAAGTCGCTTTGGATAAAAGCTTCAGCGAAACTAAGTAATGAACCCTCCCACCCACCCCTCCTCACCTCCGGGGCCCCCGCCCCATCTCACCTCTGGGGGCCCGCGCACTGTTCCCCACCCCCCCACCTCTGGGGCCCCCTGCCCCCCCTCCCTCACCTCCAGGGGCCCCCTGGCCCCCCCCCCCTCACCTCCGGGGCCCTCACGCTCCCCCCCTCCTCACCTCCAGGGGCCCCCTGCCCCCCCCCCTCACCTCCAGGGGCCCCCTGCCCCCCCCCCCCTCCCCTCACCTCCAGGGGCCCCCTGGCCCTCCCCCCTGCCCTCCCCCCTCACCTCCGGGGCCCTCACGCTCCTCCCCCCTCGCCCCCGGGGCCCCCTGCCCCCCCCCCCCTCACCTCCAGGGGCCCCCTGGCCCCCCCCCCCCCTCACCTCCGGGGCCCCCTGGCCCCCCCCCCCTCACCTCCGGGGCCCTCACGCTCCTCCCCCCTCACCTCCGGGGCCCGTGCGCCGTCCCCCGGCTCAGCCAGCCGGACGGGCGTGGAGCGCTGGGACACGGTGCCGTCGTCCTCCCGCTCGTCCTCCGAGTCGTCCTCCGAGCTGCTGGAGATGGCCTCCTCGCTGGGGGGCGGCGGGGCGCTGGCCGCCATCTTCCGCTGCAGCACCGCCTCCTCCTTGTTGGCCTTGTTGCTGTGGCGACCACGGGCAGACGGACGGACAGACAGACAGACAGACAGACGGGGAGACGGGGAGACGGGGAGACAGACAGACAGACAGACAGATGGGGAGACGGGGAGACAGACAAACAGACAGACAGATGGAGAGAGAGATTTTTTAAATACTTTGGTCAGAGCAGTCATCTGGCAGTAGGAGGGTTGCCGGTATGATTCAACCCTGGGTGTGTGGAAGTGTCCCTGAGCAAGACAATTAACCCCCAAATGCTCCTGATGAGCTGGTTAGTGCCTTGCATGGCAGCCAGTCGCTGTTAGTGTGTGTGTGTGTGTGTGTGTAAGAATGGGTGAATGACATGCATCAATAAAACAGCGGAAAAAAGGTGCTATATACATGCCATCCGTTTACCATTTAGGTCAATATCAGGTTCTTATTTGGTAACTATATTAATTTCACTTTGGTATGTACTTTGAAACAGGCTGTAAGACATACTTACATAACAGTTACATATGGTGCTTACTGAGTCAGTAAGTACAGTACTTACCACTGAAATCAAAGTAGTTACCTAATAATCACACCAGTAAGTACTCTGTAATTAACAGGCTGTAAAACTCAGTGTAACAAAATTATTTGATGTTGATTAAATTGATGGGGCGGCCTGTAGCGTAGTGGTTAAGGTACATGACTGGGACCCGCAAGGTCGGTGGTTCGATCCCCACAATAAGATCACAGCCGTTGGGCCCTTGAGCAAGGCCCTTAACCCTGCATTGCTCCAGGGGAGGATTGTTTCCTGCTTAGTCTAATCAACTGTAAGTCACTCTGGATAAGAGCGTCTGCCAAATGCTATTAATGTGATGTAATGTAAATGATTAAATTGTCATTTAAATTTTTGAGAATGTTCACCGTCATTAGTTTACTGTACAAATACATGTATTTTAATGGATTTCTGTATGCTTTTACATATTTATTGACAATAAAGCAACTTAAATTTGAGAGAGAGGCAGAGAGTGTGAGAAAGAGCGACAATGTACATTACATTACATTACATTGGCATTTAGCAGACGCTCTTATCCAGAGCGACGTACAGTTGATTAGACTAAGCAGGAGACAATCCTCCCCTGGAGCAATGCAGGGTTAAGGGCCTTGCTCACGGGCCCAATGGCTGTGCGGATGGCTTATTGTGGCTACACTGGGATTAGAACCACCGACCTTGCGTGTCCTTTACCTTAACCACTACGCTACAGGCCGCACGGCCGTACGGGTCGGTGCGGTGCGGTGACATCACGGCGGACATTTTGTCTGTTCGCCACGGACCCGCACAGTCGCTCACTTCCTGTCTGAGCGGTCAGGTGACAGGAAAGCGTAACACTTCCCCCGACAGCATCCATCCAAACCCGCGGATACATACGCGCCCCGTGTAATAAATTAACCGCGCCGTCTTACCCCCCTTGCCTCACAACCCGCGGACGAAATAATGAATGCAGAAGAAGAAACAAAATGAAAAAATGTCATGGTAACTTCACGTGCAGGTCAAGCTGTAGAAAGACATTAATGTTCTCCCAGATATTCATATTAGGATAGTAAAAGTCAAGATGTGCTTTATATGATTAAGCAGGTGGATGGGTAAATAGGTTCATGAATATATTCAGCAGGTACGGTATCATAGGCTACTCCCTCTCCGTCAACACGCACAATTCCAGGAAGGCATGGCCGTCGTGATTTCTTAAAAATTTCAATTTCATGCGGGGAAACTTGGGAACTTAAATTAGGCCCATTTCCACTTTAAACGACACATTAGCATCAGGGAAACGGCCTCTCTGACCCAGAGACTCACAGGAGAGGTGCGCATCAGCGCTTCCGTCTCAGGAACACAAAAACACGGCATTTTACCGGCGAGTTAGGCTATGGCTGAAGAGATGCATTATGGAATAATGTGTTGTTATGCTAAATTCCTAGCGCGACGCTGCGGCCGGAGTACTGTAATCCGCCGGTGGACGGGAGAAAAACAAATCCGCACGGCCGGAAGACACCTGCCGTCGCACACGGACCAGGCCTGATCGCCGGCCCCCATATTCATCCGGAAAGCGATAGGGGGACGAGCTGAATGATTCATCAGGAGCCCACTGCCACGAGAGTCCTCCCTCACCTGGCCCATCACGAATTCATTTTATTCCCCCCCCCCAAACAGAGAGGACAACCCGCCCTGGTGTAACGGCCAGTTTATAGTTAGCCGACGTGTGATTGGACGATGGACCTCGCTACATTGTCACAAACATCCCGCCATCGTTCGACTGTGATTTCGACCGACAAAAAGTATGAACTAAGAGCGAGATCAAGACACGGAAGCTAGCTGACGACACTTCGCCAACGACGATTACAGGCAAGACCGTTCTGTAATAAAGGTTGCCATGACGATTGAGCCAGCGATGAGGTCAGAGTTCAATACGATTCATGTCTCGGCGACGGGCAGGACGCCGACAGCGACGACATCAAACCGCCCGCCGCTCTTGTGTAAACCGAACAGCCGTCGCAACCGACCCCGAAATGTGATAATCGCTGGTGCCAACGATCATACATTGCCGAACTACAGACGGGCCTTAAGGGCGAAACCGTTCCCCCCGGTTACAGTAGCCGAGGCGGGGCGGGGGCAGCTTACGCGAGCGCAGACTTCCCCGTCTCCTCGGGCTTGCGGACGGTGAAGGGGCTGGGATCCACACCCACCGTCTTCGGCATGAACTCCCTACAGGGAAAAAAACACAAGGGAAACAGCCTTTAGTATTAGCACAAACAATAGCTGCACCCACAACACACACACACACACACACACACACACACACACACACACACACACACACGCAACTTACCAATGAGTTAACATCGGTAATTGGAATAGATTGGGAGAAAATTGGGAAAAATCTGAATTTTACCCAAAAAACAGCACTTGTGGGGACCTGGGTGAAATTCGCAATTCTTTTGAATTCAAATACTTGTATAAACTTTCATGAGCTTGTCCAGTGCATTGGAACCCATGAAATACTCTCAAAAAACGGCAAACCCCGCCATCTGGTCCTCTTGGTCAGCTCAGTCGCACCGGGCAAGATCGATCAAGCACAGAAAAGTATTTGAATCCAAAACAATCACGCGATTGATTGACCGCGATCTGGTGAGGACGCTTATTTCCCTTACAATTCTGATTACCTACGGTTTCGGTTACCGAGAGGGAACCAGGAGGCTGAACAGAGACATGACAGAACATACTGTCCACAGTCCGCCCCTCCAGTTTTTATTTGGCTATGAAATAAAAGACCAGCTCCCGCGTCCCTCCCCCGCACCCATTCTGCTCGGGAACATTACAGAGATATTACACGGAGCGGCAGCTCCACTGGAGCCGCGTCAGGCCCAACGGCGGCATTTTACCAATACAAGACGGGGCACAGAAAGTGCCCTTCGCTGGGACAAAATAAAATCAACAAGGAACACACAGGATATCGTTTTCGTTTTTTTTCTTCTTGAAAAACGTGTTTTCATTGGCCGGAAAACCATGCCTGTGTCCGCGTTATACGTAGGTGCTGCTGCCTGTCTTGGAAAACAAGATTTGAAATCTCAACGAGGTTACGATATTGTTAAAATAAATATATAAAGAATTCCACAGTCGGCCAAGGGGCTGAGCAATACACCTCGACTGTGAAATGGAATTCTCCATTGTTGTCGGCACGGCTACGGGGGGAGGCTCCGCGGCGCAGTGCTCGCTGGGTAACTGAGTTTTTGTTGGTGCAGAGTTCACAGCGAGGTCTCCGTACCGGGCGGAGTTGGTCATGGCCATGCAGAAGGTGTCGTCGAAGGAGCTGAGCTCGTAGGGCCTGAAGAACTCTGTGTAGGTGTCGATGTTCTCGTCGTATCGGTTCAGCCTCTTCACCGTCACCTTCTTCTTGTTCTCCTCGCAGGGGACTGAAGCAAAACACACACCGGGTTGACATGCATGCACGCGTGCGCACACACACACACACACACACACACACACACACACACACACACGTGTACACACACATGCACACAGACACATGCGCATATACTCATGCGTGCACACACACACACACATGCACACACGCATGCACATACACACACGCACGCACGCACACACAGACACACACACATATACTCATGCGTGCACACACACACGCACATGCATGCATGCATGCATACACACACACATACGCGCATACATTCCTGCACGCACACACACACACTTTTTTGCAGACTGCTGATCTCAGTAACTATGAATTGCAACTATGAAGCACATCACATGTTAATACATCTTCAGTTTAACTTTCATTTCAACTGACAGTGACTCACGGTGTGCGTTAAAAATACAAAAGAACAGCACAGATTCCTGAATCAACACTCACACCTCTATTAAATAAAGAAAAAAAAAACGACCAGATCAGGCGATTAGGCCTGGTGTGACAGAACATCCATACCTTCATCGTAGGGCAGTGGCAAGTAGGACAGAATCCCCTCAGACCACCAATACGTGTAACTGGGGAACAAAACAAAAAAAAATGAAGAAACTCATTAAAACGAAGAACGAAAAACGCGAAAATGCAAGGCCGGTCAATTTCACGGTAAACGCATTACGAAATCCGAAGACTGAACGAGGTTTCGACAAAAAAAACAACAACCTTGCCCCACTTAAATACACGGCAGCCATATTCAACGGACCCACAATGCAATTTTCCTCGTTAAATCCCCCGGATCACGCAGCAATCAGCCGCGGTCTCCGTGTCCACTGCGAGACGGACGTCAACGCGCCGATCCGGCTTTGTGTCCGCGGAATTGCTTTAATTCCCCCCCCCACCTTTTCTTCCTCTCTGTCGATGGTGTGGTTAGGGGGAGGCTGGGGGGCTTCATTATGCAAGCAGCTCCACACGGACACCAGGTGAGCAGAACCAGGATTTGGGTCAGGACAACAGCACCTCCCCGGGACCCCGGGACCCCCCGCCCCGCCCCGCCGCTTTTGAAATAAAAATAAAGACAATTCTAGGACAATGTTCAAGATGGCCGCCAAAGAGCCCTGGGGAGGGACAGGGGTGGAGGGCGCGTGGGTTTGGGCTGGGAAGGCGGTCGGGGGGGAACTCTGGAACAATGGTCAGAGGCGGCCGATTCGGCAAGTAGGTCGGTGGGCGCACAAAGGAACGGCGAAATGGAACACGTTCTGCGTCGTGAGGCAATCAGCTCTCTCCGTGGGATTACCAGGAAATGACACGGGCGCCCCCCCCCCCCCCCCCAAAGCCCCATCCCCCCCACCCATACAGCCCTGAGTATCTTCCACCGCGAGGTGTCAATCTCACGCCGAGGTGGCTTGAGGGACTCCAAGCCAACAATTACCATTACGGGCAAGTTTCTGACCTGGCAGAGACCCGAACATGTGTCAGTCAGACAGACAGACACACTCAGGGGGGTTGTTGGTGCTGAGGCTATATCCCTTTCAGCTGTGAGGTCACAAATGTATGCCTACAGTAGAAAGTTCTTAACTGAACGTTCTAATGCTGATGTCACAATCACGCCTGATAACTGAAAGTAATTCTACAGTTCTAGAGCACGGACCTAGAATGGTGGAAAGAAACTCCAACGCACCCTTCGAAGGGTTAAGAACCTCTACCACCAGATTTACAAACCGCTATCATTGCCAATTATCCCTTAATCCAAGCATCCCATTCACCTTAGATCATCTTTTTAAATGTATTTATCTGTTTATTTTTCATTATTTAGATAAATATTACTTAAATAAAAGGCATTTTTTTCCAAAGATCATTACAGATAACTGTCATTACCGCATTAGCATTGCGGTCATTACCAAGCCTTCAGGGCGGACGTCTCCATCCCTGATCCTGCAGTGGCCATTTACACTGTTACTTGGCAACTATGTGACCATTAGTCACTCATCTGGGCTGCTGGTTGGTTGATTGCTTTCAGGTGAAATCAATAACCAAGAGATCCTCTTTACCACCGGAGTCTCAATGGCAGTAGCTTTCAGGAGCACACAGTGCTCAACAGTGCTCCCATTTTAGGAGCATTAGCTGAGTGTAGAGCGGCCACCATCAAGGCATGGTCCTTGAGGGGCTTCAGTGCGGCTGGGTTCTCCACCCTCCCTTTACCTGGGAGTCAGGTGTGTTCACCCTCCCTTTACCTGGGAGTCAGGTGTGTTCACCCTCCCTTTACCTGGGAGTCAGGTGTGACCACCCTGCCTTTACCTGGGAGTCAGGTGTGAAGACAGTCTGGCCGATCAGCAGCCCAGTTAGTTCAGTTAATTACCCAGGAGTAAAGAAAAAAACAGGGCTGGACGAGGTTGGATTTGAGGGCCAGACTTGAGGATCCCTGGTGTAGAGCCAGTTGTAGAGCCCTTGAGCAAGGCCCTTAACCCCACATTGCTCCAGGGGGGAATTGTCCCCTGCTAAGTCTAATCAACTGTAAGTCACTTTGGAAAAAAGCGTCACGTGACCTCTGACCCGCGTCTCTGGTGCAGGAAGAAATCTACACCACGCCCGACCCCTGACCCCTGACCCCCCGTGACCTCTGACCTGCGTCTCTGGTACGACAGCTCCATGCTGTTCGTCTGGTGCAGGTAGAAATCTACACCACGCTCGACCCCTGACCCCTGACCCCTGACCCCCGACCCCCCGTGACCTCTGACCTGCGTCTCTGGTACGACAGCTCCATGCTGTTCCTCTGGTGCAGGTAGAAGTCCGTGGGCAGCTCCCACAGGTGAGGTTTGGACTCGGAGGGCTGGAACACCTGGAGGAAGAGGTTGATGGCGTCCTGCCTGTCTGCGTCTGCACGGGGTATCGAGGGGGGCGGAGAGGGTGGGGAAAAAGAGAGGAAGAGTGTGAGAAAGAAAGAGGGAGGCGGAAGAAAATGGAAAATAACCGAACGAGGCGTTGGGGGACAGTTGTGGAGAGGTGATTCTGAGAGTTAATTGAGGCACGTTCACCAGGGCAGTGCGATAAAAGGGAACTGATGGAAATTGAGCATCTTCGCTTCATTCTGTCAATGAGACGCACAAGCCTGTCAGTACGGGGCTGAAGGAGACATGCAGACACTCACAAAAGTATGCGCACACACACACACACACACACACACACAGACAAAGCATGTTTGCGCACACACACACACACACACACACAAAGCATGTTTGCACTCACATAATGCATATTTGCGCACACACACACACAGAGACAAAGCATGTTTGCACACACACACACACACACACAAAGCATGTTTGCACACACACACGCATGCACACACTCACACACATGATGCATATTTGCACACACACATGCACACACACACAAAGCATGTTTTCACGGAACTCACATAATGCATATTTGCGCACACGCACACACACACACACTCCAAAGGGCTATAATTCCAACGCCAAACACGGATGCAAATGAAAGCTGACAGCCTGCACGTTTTTACAGTAATTACATTACAGATCCGACGTGCTGGAGCAGGGCTGAAAGAGCCAACATTGAAGCCCTATGTACAGCGCACACGCATGTAGAAATTACACATCACACACTACCACCCACCACCCTAATGACGGGCACTAATAATAAACCATCGCCATCATTACCGCAATCACAATC
This sequence comes from Conger conger, assembly GCF_963514075.1. Classification (NCBI taxonomy): domain Eukaryota; kingdom Metazoa; phylum Chordata; class Actinopteri; order Anguilliformes; family Congridae; genus Conger; species Conger conger. The sequence continues at coordinate 7,993,254 of NC_083764.1, forward strand.
ACCACAACCCCCGGCCACGTCTCTCTGAGGCAGCCGTCTGAGAGAGGGCTCACACGTGCCTGGCGGTTTCCTCGACAGCCCGTGGTACAGCACCTCTCAGGAGGGGTGTCATCCGCTCCCCTCACCTGGAGAGCCACGTGGCCCCCCCCCCCTCCCCCCCTCCCCCCCCTCCCCTCCCCGCCGATGGTAGAGATACGCCATTCAGAGGTAACGACATCAGGGGTGCAATAACAGGCTTCCGCCATTAGCGGTTTAGCGCAGACGTATTATTCCGGCATACGTCACCCAGGCCGGAAGGAGCTCCAGCGCCTCGGCGTGGAGGGATAGTGCGGAACGCGTGCGGTCCTGGGTTCGAGTCAGTCCAGGACCCCCCCCAAGCGGGGATGGGTGGGGGGTGGGTGATATGGTGCATTGCAAGGATCATCGACTCTGGTCCCCCCCCAATCCAAATCCAGCCCTGGTCTTCTTTTCTCCCAGGTAAATTAGTGCTACCGATTGGCCAGGCTGTCTGTCTTCACCCCTGACTCCCAGGCTAAAGGGAGGGTTGAAAGCCATCAGTTCTCAGCCCTGGAGGACCGCGACTCGGCGATCCATGATTGATTGGATGATTGATTACATGATTGATTACTCGAGCCGACTGAACCTGCCGGCTTCCCGTAAGGCCGTCCCAGAATTCCCAATCCGGCAGTGCGGTGGGAATTCCTCCAGCCACCTCCTAAGCAGGAGGGAATGCTGGGAATGTCTGAATAACTATCAGACATTCCCACTTCACACCTTTGGGCAACTTGATTATCCGTCTGCGTAGACCCTTTGGGAGGGGGGGGGGGGGGGGTTGGGGGGGCCTCGAGGGAGGGTACAGGAAACTCACAATTTTTCCCGAAGACTTGACAGTGTTCTTACAAAAACACATCCTGCTCAACTGCTGATGAGTCCCCCCTGACAGCTGACAGAATTGACTCCTCCTGGCACCCTGACTAATAACTCAGCCTGCTCCATTTCTGTAGATTCGCCAGAGCCAGGTCACATCAGTCAGTGATGATACCGGAGGCATTTCCAGTTAAAAGCAGCAACGGTCTTAATATTGTGGTATGATTATCTTTTTATTTTTTATTTTTTTTTTCCTATGTGCCTGAGCCAGACCTCTCACCCCCCCCTCGTAACCCGTGACGACGGCGTGACATTGTGCCGTCGCTCGTTCGGTGGTGGACCACGTCGCTCAATCCGACAGTCTGGCGGTCTGACGCGTCATGGCTGGAATCGGTGACAACGCGATAACGCAGCTTTAGAGCGGCCCATTAGCATGGGCGTCCTTTGCCGCTAATCTGCCACAGTCTGAGACAGTGGGACACGTGCTAATTTTAGAAGCCCGGTTGAGGCAGAGCTTTGTTTCAATGCAGCAAGCGGCAGGTCGGTGTTCCAGCCCATTAGCCGCGGTGAAGCCACGTAATCCCAAGACGAGGCTCGAGGCCGAACGTTAGCGTGCAGCGTAGCGTGCCTGCGTTAACCACACAGGACTCCCATCACGACTGTAACAGACCATTAGCGGAGAAATCGTCAACACCAAGTACAAACCCCCCCATCATCGAGAAATCCTGACCCATTTCCCCTCGTGTTAGCGGTAGAGCCAGGCTATCTGGACTCACTCACTCACTCACTCACTCACTCACTCACTCACTCACTCACTCACTCACTCACTCACTCACTCACTCACTCACTCACTCACTCACTCACTCACTCACTCACTCACTCACTCACTCACTCACTCACTCACTCACTCACTCACTCACTCACTCACTCACTCACTCACTCACTCACTCACTCACTCACTCACTCACTCACTCACTCCAAAAAAAACCCTCCGCTAATGATGATAAAAAACGGGGTCTTTCGATAAAGCAGAGGGTTACGCAACGGTTGTTTTTACAGGAGAGGCCCGAGTCCGCTCTAACACAGATCGTGGCCTAATTTCCCCCGCCATTGTTCCCGCCATTACCCGTAACGTCCCATTCTCCGGCAGCCGTATCTCTCCGGTCTCGTTATCGGAAGTGAAGCCGCTCTCGAATCTCAGCTCATCCCGTTTCCATTTCGTAATACAAAATCCCCCCCACCCCCCGCGAAAAACCCCACCGAAATTCCCCGAAAGCTCTCCGGAGCGTAATTGGACAGAAGTAGTCGGGGGGGGAAATGAGAATCCCGAGGAGGACGCGGTGACACGGGCGCGGCGCGTCTGGACGGGGAACCGCGTGTCCCCTCCGCACGCCTCCGCACCTCCGAAATCTGGCAGCAGCCAAAACATGACCGGCACACAAGCACACAGAAGGAAGGAAGGAAGATTTTCGATTAATTCACGATACTCTGACTCATTACATGGCATTACATTATTGGCATTTGGCAGACGCTCTTATCCAGAGCGACGTACAGTTGATTAGACTAAGCGGGAGACAATCCTCACCCTGGAGCAATGCAGGGTTAAGGGCCTTGCTCAAGGGCCCAACGGCTGTGCGGATCTTATAGTGGCTACACTGGGATTCGAGCCACCGACCTTGCGTGTCCCAGTCGTTTACCTTAACCACCACGCTACAGGCCGCCCCACTCACCCCGCCCGACTCACTCGAGTTCAATGTACATAACGATTTCAGTGTGGATCGTCCATTGGCAATATATCCTTAAGGTATATTATATTTCTTGCAATATCTAAGTTAATTCAGTGATCGCTTCATTACATAGACACCAGCTTGGTAATGTAAATATTGAAATCAGCCAATCATGTGGCAGCAACTAAATGCATAAAAGCATGCAGACGTGGTCGAGAGGTTAAGCTGTTTTTCAGATCAGCGAGTCTCTAGAATTTGCACAAAAACAACTGTGAGCAGCAGTTTTGCATGCAGAATCGCCTTTTTAATGAGAGAGGTCAGAGGAGAAG